>NC_091944.1:35633320-35943820 GCF_041260155.1 Ptychodera flava | reverse complement strand
TCCATATCTATCGAATGTATAGTTTTCATGATGTTTGTAAAGAAATTTTAACATAAGTATCGATTACAAAATGACGATATCGAAATTTTATCACTGCATAATTTTCGAACTTTCTTCCTGTCGCTTTGAATGGTGTCATTTTGACCAAACTTGGCAAATAAAATCCTGACATAATACCATTTAGTTTACACTTTTAATAAAAGGGTGTCACCACGCTATTTTTTACAATATCATCAGGTGAATGGGTAATATGCGCCATATAAATGGGAGAGAAATGTTAATTTTGCACTAATATTGAATAAAAACCAGCTTCCTAGGGGTCAAAATATGACAAGGTTATAGGTCACATGTATTTCTAAGAGACTGGGTCAAAAAATTAGGTAAAAGCGCAATTTCAACAATGGCAGGTGATGTTAAATACATGCTACAAAATAGCCTATTTGCGGCAGGCTGGAGTTAAATCTGCGCAGAAACGTTCTAAAGTGCGTGCGCGTCTGAATTCGTCGCACTTTACCTTAATAATCCGATATCACAGTGTCCCTTAAGGATGTACGATCGGAAAAATATAAGCGTACTGCACCGATTTCCGCGCAGAAATGTATCCATAGTAACCACGCGCGCATAGTGATGTTCCGAACATATTTGCGTTGTACAATATGTGGTCTGCAGGAAAAGGAAAATCGTGCCGAGAAAACGTTTAGCGTGCCCTCAAAACATGCTGGAAGGTACGAGAATTCAGCAAAGAGATAAAAAAAATGCAACATGACCGTAGCCTGTACAGCGTAAATCAAAAGTGTGACGTCTGATTTGCTATTCGTGGTTATAATTCCAATGATAGTGTCGCTAGTAGACCTACCGGAGAACGGAAGAATGCCAGTCGCATAGTCGATTTGAGTGAACTAGCCGAAAATCTTGACACTCGTGTCAGTTGCGGGCTTGCCTTTACGATTGTCATCGTGTATTGGAGAAACGCCAAGTTCACTGCCTCGGCTCCTGGCTCCACGTAGTGTGTGAAAACTTACTTAGCCTGCAGCGAAGTCAACCTAATCCCCACCGATAAGCGTTACGGCAATAAATATTACGTGATTTTTTGTATGCTGTATTATTATATAGACTGTAAAAGTAGAAGAACCTAAAAGTCTTTGCTTTGTTCTGTCATTTCCCTCTCATTAAAGTTTTATGGTAGGCTTAAATCATGACCATGCCTGGACAGGGCCACTGCGGGTAGCCACAGCAGGCCAGCGGCATTTGAAGAGTGCCCTCATGCGACGAACCCGGGAGAGCATGGTTTATCGCCAGAACCTGTAAATCCTAGTTAGTTTTTGCAAAATTGTGAAAAATCGAGCTCGGTGACCTACTAAACAAAATGTGGTTTTGGAAAATTCACAAAAAGTGCTATTATTTGGCAAAGTTTGAGAAAATTGACATTAGTAGAAACTATAAATAATTAATAAATTAACCTCTCCCATTCCTAACATTTGGGGCATATTTGTTGCAATTTTGGTTAAAAAAATAAATATGATGACTTTTTAACTCAATTTTAATGTAAGTAAAATCTTCAAAGTAGCTTAGGTTTATAATTTCTTTATTCTTTTACAGTGTAAACATGAAAAATGCAATCATGATATAAATATGAAAATGATGACCTGTTTCATTGATTTTTAGTGATTTTGTGAAAAACCGTGAATTTTTAATGTCATTTTGTAAAAAAACAAGCGCGGTGACCCCATGTTTTTTTCCCAGTTTTGGACTATTCACATATGTAGGTATTCAAAAATCCCCATTTGAAAAAATTGACATTACATTTACTTTTTCCGATCGTACATCATTAACCCTTTTCCTGCCGAGCGCCCATGTCCGTTATCCTGCCAAGTCGGTCAAAACCGGCCCCCTTTTCCTTGTCTACAGAAGATCCGCTCTCCTGCACGCTTTCCTGCCAGGCATTTGGCGGGAAAATACCGCATTTTCGGGGTACGATTACCGACCATATACGTGTTAGACTTCAAAAATTTTTGCATGCCCGTATAGAGGGGCAACCGCTGATGAGGTTGTGTCGAGAAAATAACGAGGTCTTCAGGGATTACCCTGGCTCAAGAACGGCATGAGATAAAATCACACATGAAAAAAAACAGTGGGAGAATTTCAAAGTCTGTGGGAACCGGACCTAATTTTCCCTGATTTTCTGCATATTGGTTAATTTGCATAACAATACACTCAGTGAGACGGCGATAATTATACAGCGACAGAGGCACTTGTCGCTGCTCGTCTCCCTCCCCCACTGGCACGCACTCCAAGGGTGGATAGACCGTATTCAAGATCAGCACCTGAGCGTTACTATCCTGATAAGCAGTGATGTTAAGACGAGAGTCCGTTCTGGTCGTGGCTTTCATATCCCCAACAGACAGAGGAAGGCGCTTCCTCTTACCCGGCGGAATTAATTGAGGGGGCATGGTGCGACGATTACGGCGGTTAAAACTCCCGACCATGTAGGTCCCGGTCTCCATCAGCTCTCTAGCGGTAACGACCGTGCTAAACAGGCTATCACAAAATAGGCTGTGATTATATCCACAAAATGGCTGGACCAGCTCCATCGTAATTCTTTTCACCACACCTCGCTCCTGCCGTCTCCCATCAGTCCGATCCCGAAATTTAACACCTAGGTACGGTGCAAAGTTAGCGATGTATGCAGTGCTGGAGTCGCACAGCTGCCATATCTTAAAACCGTCTCGGTCAGGCTTATGCGGTAATCTCTGCTTAAATTTAGAACGGCCCTTAAATCGCACCATGCCCTCGTCGATGGAGATCTCTCTACCCATCTTATAATTATTTACGCACTTGTCAACTATGGGCTCCATCCATGGATTGATTTTATAAAGGGGATCCTCCTGACACCGACGTCGGCGGCGTGCCTCATCAGGATCACGACGTGGATCGTTCTCTGGGTCTGCCAGATGAAAATATCGCATAAGCTGCTGAAAGCGACTGCGGGTAATCACAGTAGAAATACCCTGGTTTCTAAGAAATGGATCGCTAGACCAATAATCCTCCACTGATGATTTACGGTCGATACCCATACAGACTAAGACGCCAATGAACGCCTGCACCTCTCGGTAGTCAGCGTTACGCCAGTTTTTATCGATCTTTCTAGCGATATATCGCTGGTGGAATTTGGCGTATTTATTAGTCTCGTCTTTTGCCAATCTGATCAGTGTAGCAGGAATAAACTTAAAAAAGTAATCGATCTCACGAGAGTGGCTGGGCAAGGTGAAGGTCGCTCCTCTTTCATGATCAAACTCGGTCTCCTCAAATATATTAGCATCGGTAGTTTCTGGCATACGCCAGACAGGAGGGGTGTCGTCCTCCACCAACACAGCAGCAACGTCATCATCGTCGTCAGAGCTTGCCTCACCTACATACTGCCTGTCATAAAAGTCATCGTCCTCTGCCGCATCCTCGTCAACCTCCGAGTCGGACTCAGCGGTGAAATCACCGTCGTCTGGGCGTCTGGGCCTGAACTCACCCGTAGCGGCATCAAGGATCATATCTGGCTCAAAATCAGGTGGGCTATCCTGATAACGAACCCTCCGCACTATCTTTTTTGGCGGGGACATCGCAGCACACGAAACTATGGCAGGAGCGGGCTGGGCAGCCTCTGCTGATGACGAGGACTCAAGCTCTTTCGCACTGGGCACAGGAACCTCTCCTGACGCAGGATGAGGGCTCATGGTGAACGCAACAGGTGGTGTCTCTCCCGGAGCAGCCGGGGGAGAACCAATGGCATCAGCCGTCTCGTTACTAACTGTCTCACTAGCAGCAGCAGACGTAGTCTCTGCAGATGTAGTCTCTCCCACCAGAGCAGATGTAGTCTCTGCAGGTGAAGTATCTCCCACAAGAGCAGCAGATGTCTCTGCAGGTGAAGTAGTCTCTCCCGGAGCAGCCGGGTGAGAACCACTGGCAACCGGTGACCCATCATCATCCTCATCGGCAGAACGATCAGTCTTACGTTTACGCTTACCACTGGGTTTTTCAGCCGGAGATAGCTTCGCCTTACGGGCGTGTTTCTTGCCCAACTTCTTAGAATGTTTACTAGGGACATCACAATGATCGCTACCACTACCTCCCGCAGACTCTGCATCTTTGAGCTTCAGTCGTCTGCTCGCCTTCAGAAAACTTTTGCGGTCCGTCAAGCTCATGTCTGGAACAGTGTCGACAGACTAGCAGGTCCCACCCTTTTAAAGCCACAGGGAAACAAAGCCCTGGACATGATTGGACGCAGGGGTGTTTATATATGCAGCCACCTGTTATTATAATGGACCTACGGCAATCAGTCCACCAACCGGCGCTGACATTCCTACCCGTCATGTAAATTGCCTGTCCGTACCGTTTGATATGCTAATAATACTCGTTTGCAATGCAAATCCCTCGAGCACTTCGCATAACATAGTCAATGTCATTAGCATCTCAACTTGACATTCCGTCCAGCTGGGTACATGGCATGCGCACCTGCCCAGGGTTCTCAAAAATTTTTGAAGTAGGCGGAAAATTCAGAAAAGTAGGCGGTTAGCTTCTGTGTGCAAACAGGTTCCCTGGGCGGGCGGGTGTGGGGGGGAGACAGTTCTAAGCAATTTCATGCATTCTTATACAGTGTATAAAAGGCTATTCCAACATACACACAGGGGGAGGGTTTCAGGGAGGGTGTGCAAGAAACTTTTAAAATTTGAAGACATTTTGGAGTAATTTTATGCATTCTTGTACAGTATTAAAGACCATTTCAGAATACAGAATAATCATTATCATTGCCAATTACAACATGTTTTCAAGGGATAAAGTTTAAAAAAGTCAGAAAAATTAATTTGATATCACTCGGGCCTGTCAACTGCATTCAACTGCTATTATCCATTCAGTTGACATGGATAATAGCAAAATTTCACCAGACTGTTGTGTAGAATTATGTTTAGCTCATGACTTGAACAAACATTTTGAAATACATCATAGAATGGGGCCTAGGGTTTTCACAACCCAGATAACAATCCGCTAGAATCCTGACCTGGCTGTACAAAGTGTTTTACTGATTTAACTAAACTTGATTGAAGATACAGTAAAATCAAAGAGTTTATTCAATTCAATGAATTATAGGAACACAATTTTCAGTGATTTTAATTCACTGTACTAATTCCACAATAAAACGAATCCGCGAGCTGATTATTGATTTTTTGCTGATGTTGAATATAATTGAAAAAGAGAGCTAAATTTCAGTGTTCATGTTTGATAAAACCTCAAACTAACGACACTGAACGCCAGCCTGCACTACACCGTGTGTGTACAAAGCACCGGTAGTCAATTGTAACACAGTACACACAACGCGATATCGGTCGACCTGAAATTTGACACTGTGATCGACGTAGCGTTTCAGAAGTACGAAAAGTGAGACCGAGTAATTTTTTGTTTATTTAGATTTGATCTAAACCTCCCAAAACCAACAGACAAAGTCAGAAAATCAAAGTTTTCAAGCGTTGACTTTCTCTTCCACGATGCACACAACCACGGCCCCTCCACAAAACGCGATGTCGATCGACTTGAGTTGACATCGTGATCGACCATGGATAGATTGACGTGGCGTTTCGAAAGTATGAAAAATGAGACTCAGTAACTTGTGGTCGCTTTAGATTTGATCAAAAACCTACCAAACCCATCAGACTAGGCCCTACTCTTACGCAGAAAACAAAAGCTCTCAAGCGTCGACTTTCTCTTCCGCGTTTGAGCGAAACAAAAGTCGGCTTCATTCGGAAATGGTCGGCTATTCGCGGGCATAACGTAATTGTACGTTAGTCTAATTTTCGGCTATATCTGATGTGAACGTCGGAATAATTCGGGCTGTGATCGGGCGAGCGAGGTTGACCTCGAGAGCGATTCCCAGTCACGGTGTACAGTACAACACGTTCGCTGATCGCAGTACTACAGTGATAGCAACAAGTTCACCGCGTAAATTGCTAGACTACATATAGCCACATCGGCACTTCTGAAATATTATCTGCGGCTTGCAAGACCACCGAAAAAATCTAATTATTGTTATCAAAACCAGAATTTCCGGGCCAGAGAGCAAAACAGTGCTGAAAAGTAGCCGGCCAAAATACGAAAGTAGCCGGTCAATTTGGCCGGCATCCGGCTAAAAATGAACACGCTGCCTGCCACCCAAGGACGTTGGCCCAAGCCCATGTTCAGTACGGGTGGGAAACCCGTATCTTTAACCTCATGTCCCTTCTAAGTACGCCTGAGCAGGGCGTATTGTCATCCAAGTCGGTGACAAGCCAACCCGACAGATCGCCCATTAAGCAGTAATGGACTGGCCGTCTCGTTCTTGTACGGCAACGAACAGTGCTTCAGCGGCTTGTTTAGGTCATAACCGTTGCCTTCCGAGCGGCTTACCCAACTAAGGCGGTCAAAGATGAAGGATGCCAAAATTGTCAACAGCTGTCTCGGCCTCATCCGTTGGGCAAACATGGCTCCTTCAAATAACGTGGCCAGCACGTCTACGTCATCAGCGGTGATGAGGACCCGTCATTGACGCCCGAGTGCGTAAAACTCGGAATATACCGACAGGTACCTCTACCTGAGTCGGTCATACTACGGTATAAACCAAACACAGGTCTGCCAACTCCCGTTAGACTCTGTCGTTAGCCGAACTTCACAGGGACAACATAGGCGTAACAAGTCGGTGAACAACGGTTCACGCACCTAACCGCAGCCGCCAAGTTGGTGAACAATGGTTTCGAATTTTGAGGCCATGTTCGTGAATGGCAAGGCTGAGGCGGTGTGTTTCATTGCACGGCTTGAACGTCTAGAGCCAAGTGCAGCCGACAACGTCCGACATCTGAGTGGGTAGTCTTTTCGAGAAGGTAACAAGTCGGTTAAAAGCGGTGGTTACCCTTCACAAATGTCGCTCAAGTCCGTTCGGATCAGTTCCATGTCAGGGACTAATCAAGCCGAGTCCGTCAAATCCGTCCGCACTTCCCGTCAATCAGGACTAAGTCCGTGATTTTCGTCTCGCACCATTGGCAAAAATTGCACCGCCAGCTGAGGCGGTCTTAGGCCGTTGCCTTATAGATTAGCGTTGCCGAGACGGTCAATTTCGGCCGCAATCTATGTAGTGCCTCAGAGCCAAGTTAGCCCAAACTCCGCTAGGATACGTCACCGTGCTAACCTGCCAAGTACGCTACTCGTCCCCCCCAAAAAAACCAGTCCCCCAACGGGGTAGGGGACTGGCTGGGTAGCTTCTGCACCTTTCCCTGTCGTTGGACTCCCTGTGAACCCATTTCGAGAGCAAACGCCGTTCCTCGCCCAAAACCTGTCCTCGAACGACCCCTAGCGTGAGCAAGGGTTTGCTACACGTAGTTCCGTCGACTAGGCAGGAAAGGGGGTACCAAAAAGTAGCCCGATTTCCACCGCCTTGGCATGATAACGGCCATGGCTGCTCAGATTCTAGCTACACCGAATTTCAAGCGGATTTTCACCGACTTGGCAGCAAAAGGGTTAAAGCCCCCACTCAATTATCAGATTTATCTAATATAAATATTATTCACTTGATGAAATATTCAATGGAAAACAAAAGAATGACAAACTGTTTATGGGCTGTTGACACATTCGCTAATGCAAGAACCTGGGATTGAGATGGGTGCCTTTAAAGGGACGAAAGTCGGCCATTTTTCATTAATTTTGTTTGATACGAGATACTACTTATATTGTTTAACATGTTGTAAGATACTGGATGAATGGGTGACCACGCATATATTCGACCCCGGTTTTCGACAAATTAAATGAAACCATCGGGAAAATGAATTAATGGTCAAGACCATTAATTTATTTTTGCCATGGTTTCATGTATTGTTCATCGGATTTTTCGGACTAAGTCCCAGGAGCGGCGAACGAATTTTTTTTTTTTTTTAGGCCGAAGGTAAACGCGGTTCTCTAGCATTTTTGCACAGATGCAGACAAGGCAAGATAATTGTTACCCTTTTTACCAGAAATATCTCAGACAAGAAACACTGATACTGGTAACTGAATTGAATACTATATTCCCAACAATAACATAGGCCATTACATTTACAGTTAGTGTTTGCACAACATATTCTGAGTATTTCAACATTCTCACAGAATAAAACTGAAATGTACAGCAAATCACTGAAATCCATGACGCGACCACCCCATTACAACTTACACCCGTGTTAGGCCTTCTAAATCGGGTTTACTGGGGTTGGAAGTTAATGCAATACACAAACAATACAATCAAAGGTTACATAATCCATGTACACATTCAGCCATGGATCAACACTGATTTTGCAGCTGCTGAGACTGAGTACAACTGCAAAATATTCATGCGCAGGAATATTTTTGTGTTTTATGTGGAAGTAAATGAAGTAAGTACATCAAAGTCTCAGAGTGTCTACTTCTCAGAGAATGCCTCTCGCTTGAAAGGGTGCAAATTAAATCGTCTCAAAAACTAAATATTGTGAATGCCTATTTTTGAGTTATAACTCATAAATATTCTCTGAGACACACAAGAAAATTGTCAAGAAAAGAGGCAATTTTCAAATTGACTCTTAAAGTTTTTACAATCATGGTAGTAACAGGGCACACTGATACAACAGACCACTTTAAAACATGTAATCAAACTGGCCATTGTGTGGATTTTGTATTTACTACTTAACTTGGAAATATATTTGTTATGTGGATTGGATATTTTATTATTTTCTCCAGAATAGACTGATAAATTCCTATAATTTCCCCCTAAAATATTAAAGTTTCCTTCAAAATATGAAAGAAGAATTCTGAGGCCTAAAACAGATTTGCATACTTGATTCGCTTACTTAATGTAGACATTGTTGATGAGGACATTTAAATTCTCAGTCTTATCTTATCACCTGAGCTGTAATGCTTAGAGTATACACAGAAAGGGCTTGAGTGCTGATGAAAAAGTGGGGTTTGCTGTCTCTGTTTTTAATGGGGTGGTTGCGACATGCCAACAATTCAGTATTGTCCTTTAATATTGTCCTGGTGGGACCTAGCATCTGAGTTTTTTCATTTTACTTTGGCCCCATGTCTTCACTGTCTCTACACATTTTACACAATGGTCTAACAACACTGTACTCAGTGTACTGTGATCGGAGTGAAGTTATATAGTCATCATTCAGATCGTACTTTAACATCGACGCAACCATGTGTTTTGTTATTGCCGTAAATTTGTATACTTTCGATGCAATTTTCATTCAATCCGATGCACCGTCCATCTGCTGTCACGATCTAGTTGAACAAATCGCCGAACGTAATATCAGGACAAACACTGAATAGCGTCTTTGGAACTAACTGTTGGCCATCACGTCGAATGTTGGCGATCAAATTAATACTCATGATGTGACATGTACTAACCTTTACAAGACGAGGAAATTTCTGGCCAAATCGACACACTTTGCGTCGTGATTCACCAAATTCAGACGTGACAATTCAAACGTCAATTCAACTTCTTGGCGTCCACTCAGTCCGAACACGTCAAAAGTCTCATTCAAATCCCGTTCCCGCGAAAACCCGAGTAGTGTAGGGCGCCACCAGCGGCAGTGCTAAAAATATTTGTAATGTGGAAGTGAGAATTTGCCGCGATCAAAAATAAATTCCAAATATGCCAAAGTTGAAGCGGCGATTCCGATGAAAAATTTATTTTTTCTTCCTGGCCTAAGCAACAAAAATCATATGTTAACAACTGTGCTGCGTTTGTAAAAGTATGATATTCAAGCGAAAGAAGACTTACATCTTGTTGTTTTAATGTCGAGGATATGCAATCTTGTGAAAAAATCCACATTTTTAGAGCGAAAGAGAATTTCTGCATTCAGTATTTGATCGTTCTGTATATAGCAAGGATGGTAGTTATTGTCTAGATCTACACCTCCAGCCACAGGCTAGGCAAAAGCGGGTAACATGCAGCCGCGCTATCCAGAGCTATATTTTATACAACCCCTCTCCCTCCATCAAATGGAACATCCCTGTAGATAGCCGCATCATTTGCGGTGTATTACTTTCTTGAAAACAAAACAAAACGAAATAAAACCAAATAGACCGGGACCCCGTCAGCAATGAGGGTACGGGTTTGTGTCACTTTGTTTATAATAGTATTGATCAAACAAGAAGATGCCACAGTGAGCCGGTGGCGCTGGCCAGCTTCACAGACACAATATAATGATCGAGGTAAAAACGGTGCGTCGCTGTTTATTTGAACACAAATTACGAGCAAAACGATGAGAGTCCTCGTCTCTTCTGCTCATTGATCCACAGTCACCTGTGACCTATTCCGCTCTGCTTCTATATATACACCCCATAGACGTGTGTACATATCAGAAGAAGAGGCATATGCACACAAACACGTCTATAGGGAGCACATATGGACGCAGAGCGGAAAAGACCACAGGCGACTGTGATCGATCGTTCACACGTCAATTCTAACCAACTCGCGCGCGCGCGCGAATTTCTGAGCGAAGTGACCAGGTCTGCTACTCAGCCGGTTATGCTATGCCGGACATGTCTTGCAAACAAGACACAAAAAGCTAACAGCGCACTGCACTAGTCTATACACGGGGGGCCAGGAAACAAACAAACAAACAAACAATAAACAAGCAAACAAAACCAAAAATAAATAAGCATACAAACAAACATACAAATACATAAATAATAAACACACAGACAAACATAAACAAATAGATAAACAAAACACATACAATATAAAATGTTGAATAAGCTTAAATAACAGACATACAAACAAATAAACAAATGTTTACATATATATATGTATATATATAGCCTATATATATATATATATATATATATATATATATATATATATATATATATATATATATATATATATATATATATATATACTGAGGTATGTGAGAGGTCTGAAATCGGCAGTCTGCGCCCCTAAACTGCGCTAGCGCATTTCAATTTGCGCTATCAAACTGCGCTCTCATTCTGCGCTATCGATCTGCGCCCACATTCTGCGCTATCTATGGAATGTTGTAAGTTTAGTTTTGTAGCTGCGACATTTACGAAACTAACGCGATATAAATCCGTGGCACTTTGCCACAGATTGATAAAGCTGCCAGCCAGATCGTAGGACATATCAGTGTCGAAATATATTTGTATTTACTTGTAACTTTATAGCTGTCGGTTGCCTCCCACCATCATGCCATTGCCAACACTTTGCAACACTATTTTTCATAATATTAGAAAACTTTTCAGTATTTTCGTAATTTTTTTAAGAACTTTGACGTATGTCAGATTGTCAGGACGACTGGTTATGAGTAATGTAAGATCAAATATATTTCCGGCACAATCACGACATACATACATTCTGTGGACAGTGGATCCGACACAAAAGATATGTGAAGTAGTAAAAATTAGATGATTTTCTTTCTCGTATAAGGAGGTCGGGAAGTGATCAAGTAGTTAAAGCTCAAAGTCAAGTTCTGACTAAAATTATGTTAGTATCCCCATGGTTAGACGTTGCTGCTAGTCGACGGCGACTATTTCCCCGAGTCCAACAATGCACAGCAGAGTGAGTGGCAGGGCTGGCGACGCAACCCTGCAACATGGAATGGCACAAGTGGATACAAAATTATGTTTACGTTAGCATCACGATTTTCAACTTCTTTTTTGACGATTTCTTTGTCGATACTGAGAATTTCTGTTCATGTTCACAGAAACGTGGGTGACTTGTCGTGGGTGACTTGTCGATGACGTAAGACTGACGAGGTGTGAAGTAGGGTATACGTACTCGGTTTCAAATCTTCAAAAGTATCACTTGAAGTTGACCTTTTTGTGAAAGGAATCTTCTCATATTGTGTTCATTTTAATGTTCTGACATATGGATATTCTTTGAATTCTACTCACTACATGATATGTTGATAAACTAGTACACTGTTGTTTATGTCGGAATGAGCAAGTGAATTGAGCAGTTTTTACATCGTCTTTGATTTCCCGACATTTTCAAAAACTAGCCACGTAAGGGAGAGAGTAAAGCTTACAACCAGAACATCAAGGAAATCAACTACAAGGGAATCCAGTGTTACTCATATCAGTAAATTACATCATGTTTGTTTCTTGGAAGGTTATGACACATAGATGCACGTCCATGCAGCGGCAATTTTATGAGAGCAGCAACCGTTCATTATTTATAATAATTGTTCAAACTTGTACACACAGTACAAATTTTGAGAGTAATAAAACTTCCCTACGCATCTATCAGTACATTTTACGTGAACTTATTTTTGTTAGAAAGTAAAATCGTGAAAAAATGCAAACAAATCGCAGTTCACAAGGCTTTAGGAGAGGTTACATATGCAATTTTCGACATTCAAAATCAAAAGACGGCCAACGCACTTCGATCAAAGTTCATGCAGTACAAGAGCAGCACAATCTCGTCCCGTATAACAAGATACTGGCAAACATTGATATTTTTCACCTTATTTGCGTTAACATACATGTAAACGAACTTCAAACGAAATTGCAATCATATCATTGTCGCTACACTGCACGGCGCGGTGACCATGCAGAAGTCGGACATTTCAACTCTCGGGAGACCGAGATTTACATAGGGATAAACTATTAGTTTTACCGCCGTAGAGGCACCTGTCTTATATACGATATCAATAAGCTATCTCTATAGGTTACTGTATTAAATACAGATCCATCGTGTGGTAAACAGTGTTACCTGAAATCTGGTAACAGTTGTGTAACAAGCCATCGAATATGTTCCCAGCGAAACTGATAGTGATTTTGTAGCTCATTCTTTACTATTTTTAATAGTTTTTGGTAGCCGCTAAACAGACACTTTGTGTTCGTGTCGGCTACATGGACGATCTGCCCGGCGATAGCCTAAATTCGAGTGAACAACCGTTTTCAAAGTTTTTGGCAAGTGGGGCACAAGACGTCGGAATGGAAGATAACCGTGACGTTTTCAGCAATATAGTTATTAGAAACATTTAATACATAGTGGTAGTGCCAGTGGCCACCCCGGCAGCCACAACTCTGTAATCTCGCCACTTGCTAGCATTTCTGGGGGTGGTCACGGCACTCTGTGGAATATAGACTTTTGACTAGTAGTAATAAAGTTACCCCTACTTGACCCAAACACCGTGGTGCATGTATTTATTTCTATACCGGAGACGGCAATTTAAAACCGCAACCACATCTTTGCTAAACCTGGTTTAAATCCAATTTTCGAATGTTTAACTAGTAGATTAACCGTATACTGTTGTCTCAACAGTTACAATCTGGTTACCAGAGTTCACAGTCAAGATGAAGATGTCGAAACTTGTGTAAAAAAGGCTATCCGATCGAGACCTGTGTACTGTGCTGTCGTCGCGCGATCGCGTTGGACATTCACTTGTTCTTGACTCACGTTGTCTACTTCCTGTCTCGCGCGGCAATTTATGCATGTTCTTTGTGAAAAATGACTGTCAAGTTCATGTCAGCGCCGACATCGGTTGTAGTTTTCCTACCTTAAGATGAATCGAAACACATCTAACTCTTGACAACATAAAATGTTTGTTGTATTTTCTTATAATTAATAGCTTTTGCACCGCGCTGCAAACCTGTCGCCCTTGTTACAACGGGAGAGATTGACTCGTATTATTTTTTTAAACTTTATTTATATGTGTTCTTGTAGTACCGATTTTAGCTGATAGTTTGCCATTTTAGTAATATTTCAGGAATTTCCCGGTACGATATGACCCAACACTTTTCCCCAAAAGAAAGTCCTGGCAGTTTTCGTTTTGTTTTGGAGAGAATGTAGGACCGGATTATCGAGCAACAAAAATCGTGGCATGTTGGTCGAGATCAAGCGTCGCAAGCGTCTTGTAATCATCTGGAAGTACATTTTCAGGTCACTTGAACTGGTTTACTTCCTTCCTTCCGGTATATAGGGCCACACCCCCCTCCCTCCGCGCTCCGATCTATATCCGTCAGCCAAGCGTTACGTGCAGGATCTACCGATGTACGGTCGACTTTAAGTTGGAATAAGTTAAATTTAGTTCGAACTTATTTTAAATTCTCAGTCAGAACAGTAAGCTCATTAAAAAGGCTTGGCTAGTAAAACATTTGAAGGAGATCGTGCGCTACGTCATTACCGAATAGGTGACCGAATATGTTGAATAAAATACGCGTGTCATCTTCCTTTAGTACGGGGACAGTTGATGAAGCCGTGTCGGTGTGAATAATGCATATTGCATGGAAAGTTTTCGTATTTTCATCGACCGGTCATCCTTTAACGGGTAGTTTTATGCACATATTTGCACTTCAACGAGTTTTAACATTGAAAACCACTAACCGTGGGCCACAGTTCAGCATGACAACACACACGTCCCAGCTGTTCAGTGCACTCACAATCACATCGATTGTGAACCTGTCAACTAGCGGCCGAGTGAAAGTACAACCTTACTGAACCTGTATGTGCACACCTATTTGATTTACAGGGGACTGTCTACTGATTCTACAATATTATATTTCATAAAATTGAATTTTCATTCACAATGTATCACATCCGAGTCAATGAATGAGCCGGACGGGGCGAGGGTTTGTAGAGTGACAGTGCCAGTCCGAGGGACGTAAATGTCGGGACTGTTTCAAACCGCGGATACTTGGTTAAGTTAAGTGGTTGCACATGTGTCGTTTCTATCACACTCATACATGTAGTTTACATGTTTGGAAAGGCAAAAAAGTACGTAGGTGTATGTCGAGAAGGCAGAATTTTGAAAGGTCAACTCTATCTCCACGTAGGTCTGGCAGCCATCGATGATACAGGACTCGCTACCAGGGTCCTAAATGCAGCTCCCTAACGGCCTGCAGCACCATATCTCGATCCAATGTCATATCAAAAAGTCAAATGATGGAAATAGTAAAATCATGATCGACGTAGTACGTTCTTGTGCTAGTTGGGTCGTTTTCACAGCACATATGGTTTGGAGAAATAGAGAGCGCAAAACAGGGGCGCAGATCAATAGCGCAGAATGGGAGCGCAGATTGATAGCGCAAATTGAAATGCGCTAGCGCGGTTTGGGGGCGCAGACTGCCGATTTCAGACCTCTCACATAGCTAGAGAGCTGCCTCCATTTCAACAAGTTTACTTTCATGTAAAAACTACCTACCTACTTCCTCAAAGATCTTTGAAAAGAAATTATTGTAAAACCGAGCGGTCCAACAGTCCATCCCCGGCTGATGTTTTACTTTGTTCAGATCACATTCACATGCATACACTCCAGCTTGTGGTTCTTCTGGTGTTTTGCGGCACTCTTCCACGCACTTTTTCCTTAATATCGTCTTCAGACATGAAATGGAAGCGATTACGTGCTGCAGCCATCGTGGTCGTCAAATTGGTTTTCTTTGGAGGCAAACCTTTGAGATGTTATTCACTTCACAATATGAAGCTTGAATGAAAATCATGTGTTCATCTTGCGTTTTTCTAACACCTTAACTGTCGGCGATGCACATCCTAGCACTACAGTGTAATTTATATAATCTCAATTGATATTAGGTAATGTGTATTATTTCAGGCCGTCTTTCCCATTAACACCTCTGTGGTTTTGTTTCAGTACTTAATCATTTATCACCGTCTTCCAAGTTTTCTTTCAGTAGTTAATCACTTATCACCTGCTCGCAAAAACCCAGCCACACCTGATAAGTCGTCCTCAGCAACAATTTTAATCCTCGAACACATCAACTGCTGGGTAAACCCTTTACCAAAAACACATACCGGAAAGTAGATTTAATGTATTCTCAGATCCTGTAAAAAGTATCATTTTAGAAAAAATTGTAGTAAATGCATATACTTGAATCCTACTGCACATGCCTCAGGTAAGAAAAATTTGAGCGAAGCAGCCCAAAAAATAGTTTGTAGTGTCCGAGCACGCTCAGTCCCTACAATTTTGCCAAAAATCTTCATGAGAGTGCAAGGTTAGAATAGTCGACAGTTCAAAGGCTATGCAAAACCACAGTCCCTCTATCCACCGGTCTGGAAACGTGGCTGGTTTCTTTGTGACACTCCGTGATATGAACCAACACACGATTCACACCTTAAACAAAGGACACTGACAATGTTCAACTGGCCACTATATCGATGTCGCTACCCACGATCCTATGACAGCCGCAATGTGATCGTTCAAAAACATGACGTTTGTGGGTTGTTATTTTCAGAATATCACAAAACATTACAACTTGTTCACTTTAGAAACACTAAACAATTTATTTTTTCATTAAATGGGTAACGTTGCCCCTCTAGATAAAGCTTGAAAGGGACCACACATTATGGTTGCATTATGATCACGATCGAAAAACAAAATGGCCATGCACTGTTCGCAAGTGTCATGGACTATTGCCCGAAATCAAGAAGACAGGCAAAATCAGCTGAATATTAACATCGACAGCTGAGTAGTTCATTACCAAACTTGTTATTGTGTTGACATGATAGCATTTTGTAAAAGGTATTTACTGTGCCTGAGCGCGAGCGTTCGTATCGAGAGTTCGCCATATCACAGTCCCTCTAGTGGATAGAGGGACTGTGGCCATATTGACGCTACATGGGAAAATATATATGCGAAAAAATCTACGTGCATTTCTGCAGTTGTCGTTCCTATTCTGCTCAGTTAACAGACATAATTTAACAGAATATTACACAGAAAACATATTTAGATCATATTTGGAGGCACTGACTACTAGCATTGCAAGAGAAATGGACGACAAATTTTCCGGTGTGTTTCCAGCCGTCCTGAGCGAGCGTACGTATCGAGAGTTCGCCATATTGACGCTGCATGGGAAAATGTGCGACCACTAAAATCTACATGCATTTCTGCAGTTGTCTTTCCTATTCTGTTCAGTTAACAGGCATGATTTCACAGAATATTACACAAAAACATATTTAGATCATATTTGGAGACACTGACTACTAGCATTGCAAGAGAAGGGGGACCACAATTTTCCGGTGTGATTCCAGCCGTTGCTTGTGCTACGTACGTCAACACACTCGCAGCGGTCAACCCCAGAAATTATCGCACACTATCATCATTTACGATGGGATAAGGATCACGAAAAACACACACCGGTTTCAGGATATGATAATTTCTGTCTTCGTGTCGTAGATAGACGCAGAGAACACTTAATAGAGCCAAAAACAGCGAAAATTCGAGAAAAGCGTACACACAATCGGGGACTGTGGCATGCAGGACAAACCCAAGCTACGCATTATCACGTGACTGGCCCTCGTATCGCGGTTCGGCTGTGCGGTCTAGGTGATTGACACCTTTTACAATAGGCGTTTCCAGACCGGTGGATAGAGGGACTGTGGCAAAACCTACATAACTTTAAAATAGCCATGGTCTTTGCCAGAGTTCATCATTACAGAGTCTAACTTAACAGTGCACTCTAAGCAGATAACTGCAGTCAAAGTCAGAAATTGCGAAGAAAATTTACTGCAGAGTCTAAGTCAGATGTATGTATAGTGTGGGTATGCTTAAACTGTACACTCTGACTGGATGGCTAACTGAATTCTGAAATCAGGGAGTGAAATCTCCACAGATTGAGACAGCAGCATCTATTTCACATGTTGCTTGTGCTAACTTGTGGTATTCACATGTCCTTTAATGCTAAACCATTTCATGTTGGACATGAACTTTTTATACTGATGCAGGTTGTTTCGACATGAAAATTCCAAAGAGTGGTTGTGTGTAGGAATTTACAAATTCGTGGGATTTACTTGGTTTAGGTGGGGATTTTCCAGATTGCCTTGCCCCAGGGGGTGGGGCATTTGGCATATTTCACAAGACTAATATCCAAAAACCAAACTATACCCCAAGGTGGGGGGTGGGGGTTTACATTGACTGCCACATAATCATGTAGCTAGCAATTATCGTCAAAAACGTTATGTGGATTTTATGAACAGATCACATACCGTTCATACACAGGCCATTGAAACGTCTCTGAAACGGTTCTGGGCCAATACTGACACAGAAAATTATGTGTGGACACTACGAAGTGGTTCTGAAGCGTTTCAGATTTGAGACGGTTTAGTCGGCCCGACCAGAGCCGTTGTAGGGATTAACTCTATCCGCAAATCGCTGTGTGGACAGACTGAGCCGCTTCAGAAGCGTTTCAAACGCCCTCACGCGACAGTTATTTGTAACATAAAACAAACAACAACCAATATACAATATTCACTTTCGCCATGGCTGCCGAACACAGTACTACATCTCGCGGTATACTGGTCCGACGAAGAGATAAGCTTGCAACCAAAAAGCCTATCATTCGACCAGAAAAATTCATTACGATTTGAAAAACGTCGAATTAATAGGAAATTAAAACTGCCGAAATAATTTAGTGGTCGAATTTAATTTGGAACGACGAGGATGAAATTTAAGCGAGACATGTTTGCCATGTTGAGACTGCTTCAAAGCATGGACTGTGAATTTTGTGAGGTCGACAAATTTCGTAACAAAAAAACCTCAAACGCACGTTGGTGTCACATCAAAATCAAAGTGGCCGCGATTTCAGACGGAACAATCTGTGACACCGCCACCGGCCGCTCGACGGACGACACGTAAGTTGACATCGTGTGCCAGCCCTTGGAAATATATTGTAACTCCTTGACAGGCAGATGAGATAGTCTTATAGTGTTTGATGAATTGAAAGTTTGTAAAAATAATAAAAAATGACATCACCGATCATAAGAAATGTGGTGTTGAAGATAATAGTTTTTAAAAGAAGACTATGACGACCATATTTCTGTAAGTATTATCTAACTTTAGAAACCAACATCTGAAGATTTACTTCAACCAACACTTTTGGATTTGTTCCACTCTTTATTATAAGATTAGTCGAATTTCTGGAAAGTAGGTGTACATTTTCGATGTCTGTGTATCGTCTACACCGAAGTCATATCCGAAAGAGTATAATCAGTTCGCGACAGCGTAAACCTCTCTCCTCTCTCTCTCTCTCTCCGACATTTCAATGTTGTCGACATTTATATATCAGTCTGAAGTGACAGCGTAAACCTCTCTCTCCCTCTCTCTCTCTCTCTCCGGCATTTCAATGTTTTATATTGTCGACATTTATATATCAGTCTGAAGTTTCAGGTCACTGCTCATTGCAAGTAGTTGATGTCAATTTTTCCGTATCGGGCATGGTCTCTATCGTCACTCTAATCGTTAGTGTTTTCCTGTTATATTCCATATCAAACTCAAAACACAACGTGAACAACGCTGATAATATATTGCATCTTTCGTATCGAAAACCGGTAAAGTTCGTAACTGGTGACATGTCACGACCTGGAGAAAGTTCATCACCATCGATCGAATGTCCGTGGCGCTTTTGCTTCCAAATAGACATATTGAAATGCACAGGGAACTTCGCGGTATGGCAATTATATGAATTTTACCGTGAAGAAAGTCTGTGACTTTAAACTGGCCGTACAACCAACAATAAACATGGCGGAGCAATGATACCGATTTCAGAGACTTCGATTTTTTTTCATTGCGACCTCGACCGCTGGTGAGAGCGAGTCGTCTATTTTTTCCCACTGGCTATTTGGCTTTGAATTTTCAATTGCCATCATGTGCTAAGTTAAAGCTAAAAACAAGACGGGCGTTCTCTGTAAATCAATAAGCCTTTTGAATATGAAAAATCGGACATCTGAACCTCAACACGCAGCTTGAAAGTTGTTCTCCGAATCAGGACAGGGACATCGGCCCGGGACATCGGTGAGGCCGGATTTCACGTAGTAGCTATGGAAACCGACGGCTCGTTCGTTGTAAGAAACCATGCGATGTACGCTCCCTTGGGCCGTGGAATTTCGCTGTATCGCCTCTACAGACTACACCGTCTATTACCTAACCATGCTATTAAACAATCACACGATAGTTCAGTAACATATATCTTCATTAATCTACCGATCATCCACCGTCGAACACTTCGAAAACAATGGTCGCGGTCACGGATTCAAGGACGTTCACAAGAAGAAATTATCATCAATAAGTGGCGCGCAGAATTATTTTTACTGGTTTTGAGAACTTCTAAAATAACTTGCAATCTGTATATCTTCACACATCGAACCGATATTGTATACCTATCACCGTCGAAGTTTATGTCTTTCACTGTAGAGTTCTTTTTATCCAAAACACATATTCAGAAGAGTCCCACAGAGCAGTCAAATGAAAGGATAATTGCTTCAAGCGAATGAAATTGCACGAAAGAATGAAAATCAACTGCACACCATGGACGTGATTTAAAACAATAGCGCTTGTGAATAGCACTATTCTATTTGAGTAAAAAGTGCCGTTTTTCTCGCAATTTTAGCAACTGTAACGACCCTTTATTCTTTAATACCTTTCCATAATTGAATTAAACTAGGTTTAGGGCTTATACACACAGTGTACACTGATGTAAAGAACTTTAAAAAGTATTCTGCTGGTAACGAACAGGAGTTTACACTCTAATGGGCGCAGTAAAACAATGGTGACGTCCATAGGTTCAAGGACGTTCACGGGGAGACACGATGGCAAATAGTGCAGTGTCGTAAAATTGCTTAGACTAGTTTAAGAACGGTACAATATCTGGTCATCGGTGTACCGCTACCTGTGAATCGAAACGACAAGTGTAGACCTATAGCTTCGAAATTTATGGGAGAGACACCACGACTGAGACCGACAGTAGCATAACAAACTATTCCCAATTGTGCGTCCGTGTTTAATACAGACATCTCTGTAGGTGATTCTGGTTTCTCTTGAATCGAAAGTCCGACATTGACAAAATTGACATAAAATAAGTCCGAAAAGTTATGTTTTATTCAACTAACTGATTCATCTCCTTTGATATCCCCTATTAGGTACATGTAGACAGTCCGGAAATAATGACATCGATGTCTCCCGGGCCCCATTTCTTCACCGTTTTGCAAAACATCTCATCAGCCGGACGCATGGGCAATGTCTTTGTACGTTGGTCAAAACTAATGACAGTATAGGTCAGGATGTAACATCGGTCAAAGTAATATTGAATATGGAAGATGAAAATGCTTTCATTGATTGACAACAATGAGAGGGAACGAGTCAGTAAATATCGAACCATAAAGGGGAGATCGAGACTGCCATCCCCCATGATTAATCAACTGGGAACAAAATATATATTTCGATCAACAGACTTACACAACCAGAGACAGCATTTATTCAGCTTTAAAATAAGTCACCGCCTTTCCTATAATAACACCCCGTTTGCGTTTCGATCTACTCTGCTCTGTCCCCAATCGGTATGGCCGTCCGGGTTTCGCCTGCCGTACTGACTGATACATGGTTATTTCTTCACATATTTTTTCATCGTTTGGCATAAAATACAGCATCTCTTTGGTGCACAAGGCAAATCAACGTTTAGAAGGAAAGTCACAGGAGGTTAGGATATTATATACCGTAGGTGAAATTAGAATGGAATGTTGAAGATGAAAAGACTTTTATCAGTCGACAAAATTGCCATAAACCGAGAATTGAGATTGTCTATGATTATTAATTGGGAACAAAAATATTCGATTGAGTCATTAAGTTTGTGTTTGATTCGTTTCAAAAATGTGTTCCTACATTCTTATCCGATTGTTTGTGTTAATAAAATGTTTGTTTCGCCTCGGATATTTGTAGGGAAGTTTGGATTAGTGTGACGGTAATGTTTTGTTTGTGTGAGGAAAGCTTATGGCGAGGCGAAACAAACATTCTATTAACACAAACAATCGGATAAGAATGTAGGAACACATTTTAGAAACGAATAAAACACAAACTCGACACAAAAACATTTTGGATAGTTAGGTGGGGAGCCTCTTTCACATTCTTTACAGCCAGTACGACGTCGTCCATTTCAGCCATCTTGTTACAATATGACATAAAACTGGTCCAATAATCATTTTCATTCAAGGTAATACATTACCAGGTCCATGGGACATTTGAGATTTACAAATTTAAGTAGGACCATCCTGAACCACTGATAGTTAGTGGTGGTACCAGGTGTCCGGAATGGGTAAGCGTACCCTGCTAGCATGCTACACCCGTCAGGATTGGTCCCAAAATTGTCTAATATTGTATGAAGTGATACAGTATATGAATCACTGTTATAAGTCAAACAATGCTTGGCCATACACGCCTTTTGAACTCGAGAGGGCGCATTAAGACGTCTTAAACATCAAAACAATGGCTTAATTTTGTGTATGTGGACGCAAGCGGACTCAATCTATTAATCCCCTGTGTTTACAAATCACAAATAGTGTTGCAGAAGCGTTTCAATTTTTCCCTGTCTGAACATAGTAAGAGTCACATAATCACTTGTTACTCGGAACATTAAGATTATTACTATGACGTCATCTTATCTCATAAATAATTCATAGCAACACAAATGTTGCTAGGTGACCAAGTCTGTGAATCGCGGGATAACCCCATTACGTCCAAGGGTAGGAAAAGAGGTGGGAAATAAAAACCACTCCATTGACCACTAAAAACTTCTGACTGACGAGAAAAATCCCGCAGTTGACAACTGGATAACCTTTATACCCTATAGATTTTTCATACTTTCGAAGCCTGCTTTCTACATTAATTTCATGTGAAAAACTACTGTTCAATTGGAATTCTATTCTTTGAACATGCCCCATCCAATGAGAAAACTATTCGAGAATATCAACGTCCAGTTTCCTTCAAAAATTCTGTTTTGCTGTGAAGAAATTGAAATCTTACACAAGAGTTCGTTTTTTTTCAGAGCAAAATAAAATTTTTAAAAGAAACGACGTGTAGGTGCTAGTGTGGCACCTTGATGCTACTTAATTATCAAATGTGGGTCTCACAGAGTATTCAGTTGGATTCAACTATGAGTCATCCTGCAAGTGCCCTAGCCGGGTCATTATACCAAACACGCTATAGAATCAGTGTTGATAGCTTTAGTAATGAAATGGAAACTTCTCCCGAGTTACAACTACGCTTCTAAATATTAATGACTCTGAAGGTATTTTAGTACGGTTTTGTTGAGATGAGAGGTATTAAAGTGTCAAGAACTGTTCATCCACCGTGTGTCAAGTGAAGGGAGAGGAGACCGTTTATACTACAAAAAATAAAGTTCTTTTATGGGAAATATCACAATTTATTACACCTGACGTATTATCCAAGTATTGTGATTGGCTGAGCCTCACTCACGTGATATAGAACAAAAAGTGATGGAACATAACTAAGGTGATGTAGCCATGTCGCGTGCACTGATATAGCCTGTCGCGTGCACTGACATAACCCGCTACCACGTTCTGGAATACCGCGCGTCCTGCGCGTACCACATCATCGCGTACATTTGTTTGGTATTTTCTGTAAAGAATGGGCTTTGAAAAGGTACAAGAAATGAGCTCGACGTGAAGTAGACGACATTTAGTACAATAAACAAGAAAAACCTTAATAACACTGTCTGCGTTTTTAGACTTTTATGTAAGTTGACCTCAACTTCATGTAGCATTACGATCGAGCAACAATTAGAACGCTTCACTATGGCGAGTCTCGGTCGACACTTGACTGTATTTTGAGCAAAGTTTCGAAAACAAAAGCGTTTGTTCTGTGTAATAAAATTAATGAGACACACTAGCACAGGCAAGATCACTAGCACCATCCCTTGGGCAGGCAACAAATCGTGATCTTGCCTTTGCTGGCGTATGTTATTATTTAATTATATTCCAAAGCATTATGTGAAATTGGTAATGTATTCGTACTGGTCCAGGTAAGTTGCTGGGAGCTAGATTGTACATGAGCAAAAATGTGAATGTGATCTGAACAAAGTAAAACATCAGCCGGGGATGGACTGTTGGACCGCTCGGTTTTACAATAATTTCTTTTCAAAGATCTTTGAGGAAGTAGGGTAGGTAGTTTTTACATGAAAGTAAACTTGTTGAAATGGAGGCAGCTCTGACTTTGTAGGACTTTCAGATCACACAATCTATTTAATATTTTTTACAGTGCAGAAATCTATAGCAAATGGCCAATTTTTTCCGTTGACGCCATAATTTGTCGATCAATCCTATCAATCACCGTCATGTGACATCACTTGCAATTCTCTTGATTTCAACACATTGTAGTGATCGAGTGCCACCATTATAGCCTACTGTGTTACGTCAATTGCATGTATGACGTCATCAGTTTGCATTGATGCTACTTCTTAAATATTGCCTGTCACTATGATAAGCCTCAATGTTGAAACAGTGTCTTCTACTCTGTCATGAGCATTTTTGCGGTGTTTCGAAAACTTAAAGGCAAAAGCAGTGCATATGTCCTGTATTTTGTAAAGGTTGGCATGAATACAGGGTAGAACACGATTGAATGTTGAATAAGCCCCTTGTGTTAAAAAAGTGAGAGAAAGCACCATTTTACGAAGTTCATTCAACGAAGTTCAACTTTATAATTCGAGAATTTTAGAATGGTACAACCAACAGATGAGAGAGAGAGAGAGATGGTGTTAGACATGGGGCCAATCTACACCAAGATAAATTGTTCCGTCAAAGAAAACGATCTACAGTCTCAAAAGAATCGCAGACAGCCTTTAAAAAAATCAGTGCAACAACTTTTGATCACGCGAATTTTAATCGGGAACACTGCAGCGCTTGTACAGAGAATTTTCCATTCTAACCAGTGAGAATCAATTATCTCACCAAGGAGTGCATTTCTCACTGCTCACCGGTGAGAATTCAAAAATTCTCACCGATAGCAGTGAGAATGACAAGATATTCTCACCAATTGCGAGAAAGCGTCACTTTCTCGCTCAAGTCTCACAATTTTTTCCTATAGTGTATGTTATTTTGAGTAAGGTTCCAGATCATGTACATTCTCTCTTGCCACATTTCTATGTATATATGGTTAGTGCGTGGTATAATGTAAATCTCAGTCGTCTTAGTGGTAGCCATCGAACTGAGTTTGGTTGGTCTAGCAAATTTAGATGCTTTTACTAAATTTCACGAGAGCAATTTAAGTATGATGAAATCATCAATGATTATGAGGTACCAGTATGTAAATCTAAGTGAAAGACTTTCAACGCTGTACTTGTTCATATACAAAAAGTCACTTTTTAAATAGTTTTAAAAAACATAAACATAAATCCAGATGAAGTTGAGAGTGGTGGTAAAATTTGGAAGAATATTTACACTGTGACCAAAGAAACGAAACTGAGAGAATTCCAGTGGAAACTCTTTCATCGTCTTCTTTCTTGTAACAAACATGTACTGTTTTGGAAAAAACAGAGTCAATAAATTGTCAGGTTTGTCATCAAGTTGATTCTCTTTAACATAGATAATTATATTGTCAAATTGCTGAGAAATGCTGGAGAAAGGTTAGATATATTGTAACCAACCTGGTGGGTCGTACAATCACCATAACGCCATCACATATTATCTTTCATGTTTTTCTTTTTTTTTATGATGGCACGGTTCCAAAAAATTACCAAATGGCTATTAAATTTCCGATTCTTCAAAAGAAATGGAGCATAAACATATTTTGGATTACATAAATGAATACACCAGTTGAAATGTTACTTAGGAATGGGCTTGTGTTGAGATATAATTTTGAAAAAGAAATCTACAAAAGTGATGACATGTTAGAAATTTTAAGGAAAAGTTGATCAACTTAAATGTAATTCTGACATATTTATACCTTTCCTGTAATATATGAAATTGTATTCATCTCTATCTTGATAGGAAATTAATAAAAGACAAAAAAAATTATTACAACAAATCACAGATATCTGGGTTTTCAATGACATGTTAGTTCTTCACATATACAGTATCAGTTTTTCATCCTATAATGTTTAGAAGGACAGAACACTTGTCCTGCACCCTTACAATCCTATATGGTCCAGAAGGAGCGTTTTGTATGGTTTCATAAAAAGATGATTAATAGTTTGTCTGCCTTTTCCGATATATATTGTTATGATTTCATTTGAATTCGTTCCGGGTCCGATATTCATGCTCGCCATACCGTATTTGAGTTATGAACTAGCGTCTTTGTCAAGAATCAACAGAACAGCTTCTGAAAATTTAATCTGTTGTTCTCATTGTAGTATTTAGGACTATCTGTTGCGGTTGATATGTCAGGTAAAGTATGTGTCTGGAAACATGAAAGCCTAAACTTTTACCCAAAGTATTCTTAAGGATACTTTAAAACATTCTCAGAGTCTTAAAAAAGCAGAAACATGAATTGGTGGTCTGCCCATAAAATTCTATATTGGAGAGATGAGCACTAGAGGGAAACAAGCAAAACAGTATTTTTTCGGATACTGTGTCGGTACCGATGAAATCCTTGATATTTATATCTTTTAAGCGACATGTGTACTCTAATATCGATGTTTGATTTCTATAACATTAATTACACAAACTGACCTCAACCTTTTGGCTCCTTTTGCAAATCCTGCAAACAGAGTTTATACAAGTTTGACGGTCTGTTCAAATCGCCAACGGTCATTGATTCCCCACCACCAACGCTCAAATTTCCTAAAAAAATAATCTTCAAGTCGCGTTAGAATTCGAATATAACCACAGAGTTTGATCAGCAGTAGCTTCGCGCTGACCGCTTGGCAGTTGTCTGCCCTGTTGCGACCGGAAAAAACTGAAAAAGTGGCATTTTCTGGAGCAGGTGCCCGCGTGTTGCCGATTTGGTGTCCACTTACACAGTGAATCAGTGAATGCAACCACAGCTTCGCGCCCTTTTAAAAGTAGGCTCCGCCTTTACAAATGAAAAATTGACAAACGAATTAACTTCCTCTTCTACACCAAATGTCGATATTCGATTTATTCCTAGCATATTGCAAAGCGACGGTCTTTACATCTTCTCGCTTGTTGCATACCAACATTGCATATGTAATGGATCGAGCTAATACGCGTTTCGTTCTCTAATATCATCATATATAAGCTGGCCGCGTAATGCACGGCGTTACATGTAAAATCCGATGTTGGAAATGCCAACTCTAAAACGACAATCACGGAAAGAAATATGACGATATTTCAGAATTCCTTCTCCGATTTCGACATTCAAATTCGGTTGGCCTAAAAATGCCACAGATTAAAATTAGCTTGTAAACGTCATTTCCTTGGGTCTGAAATCTGTAACAAATTGCAATTTAGACACAGTTTATCATGCCTTTCTCTGATTTCCACATCGAAATATGGTTGGCCTAAAAAACTGCCACGGATTTTATGACATATATGCACGAGCGATATCTAGTGTATATATGAAGTGAACTGGTCAAAATCGAGTGGTATACCCGTGGCTGAGGTGGTTTATCGCTTTAATATCCTACTTCTAAAATCTAGCGTTGAACGTCCAAAAAGTCATTTTTCTCTCGCTGAGATCTCGTGCCTGTTCCTACCTTGTTATATTGCGAATAAAACACGGTTAATTTCACGTCTCGACCAATCAGATTGCAGTATTTGCACCATCAATATACTGGTATGATATAATATAAGGTTATTCACAAAATCCCGGGATTTATGTCCGAGTACATCGTGCAGCGGAGGTATTGTCCGAGACGCGTAGCGTCGAGGACAATACCGTAGCGTACGATGTACGAAGACATAAATCCCGGTATTTTGTGAATAACCTTATTATTATACACCTTTTTAGTCCAACTTTACTTGAAAAAAGTCGAAATTTAGGCGTTTTTGGATGCTTCTGCACTGAGCGATCGCGAGCAGACTTTGAACGCGTTCAGCGCATCCGCTAAGCGCACAGAATGAAATTTCAACCCGCGCTGCGCAGTGCGCGTGGTGGAAATTTTACGTCAGCAGCATAATTTCATTCAAATTCACCAGTTTTGGACTGACCATGATTTGCTTTGTGAAGTACTGAATGTTAAGAAGTATTAATTCTTGTAAAAATGTAAAATATTCTCTTCTTTTTCCTCGCGTTGACGTAAAGGTGTTTTGAGGTCAAAGGTCAAATAGCGTCCAATAACGCCTAAAGTTATTTTACTTCGCGTCAAAGTTATTGGACTCCGCGTCCTCTGATACCGAAACTTACTGTACGACGAAACTCCATAGGTTACAGACGTAGGTGTATAATAATACAAGTTATAGGTGATCATATCGATTGAAGGACATCCTACACAGTAACGTCTCTTTTAGGCCTCTACGACAATGTGATAAGCTGTCAGTTTAATGACCAAGGTTTTCGCACGTTACCAGCGAAGCGCAATATGACGGGCGTGTTATTCAACGAAACATACAGCTTTTAAGCCTCGTCCTAAGCTTTGAATTTGGTTTTTACTGGCTGGCACAATGGCAGCCAGAATTTGTAAGTTACTCATGGATGAAAAGAATGCTGCTCGGAAGCACAGAGAAACATAGACAGAGTCGTAACGGGTATTCTTTAAGGCGTGAAGCGGTTACGTAACCCATACATGTTCGCCTCTCCTCAGGTTGCTCTCGCCTCTCTTTTCCGAAGAGTGCCGACCATGCATCCTAATTTTCGGATTTTCGCCGACTGTTAAGCGAAAGTATGTTCGGCAAAGTTTGTGTTGTTGTTTTTTTTAACGTTTTTATTGGAGTTATCAAAAATTTTCAAATACATGTCTCATTAAATCTGAGAAAAAAAGACATTACAGAAATCAATAAAGTAGTGATCATACATCATTATTGTGTATGTCTGTTGTGCTAGGTCTTGGTGGATATTAGTACTGTAAATTCTCCACTTTTTATTATGGGCAAAAATTTTATCTTTTCTCAAGGCAATGTGATACTCAGTTTTTTGTATAGAGTTCACAAATCTTTTGTATGCTGTAAAGTTAGGCAAGGTCTTTTACCAATAAGCAGTAGGAAATTCACAATACTAGAAAGTTTGGGATCACCTAGTATGATCTGCCATATTTTTGGTCTTACTCTCAATTTTAATTTTTGTCCCCATAACATGAAAAATGCTTCCCAAAATAGTTGCACATGTTGACAATCATGTAAAATATGGAGTAAAGTTTCTTCTTTGTTCTTGCAGAAAGAACAAAGAGCATTATCAACTGTGGGTATGTTCATTTTACTCAGTCTAGCATTCGTATACAGGATATTGTGTAAAATTTTAAACTGAAATTCTCTCAACTTACAGTCGATAGTTACCTTAAATGGAAGATGATAAATTTCGTTCCAGTTAGTAACATTGATTTTAAATTCATGTTCAAAATACAGTTCTGATTTTGGTGGTATAAAATTAATGTCATTAATCAGCTGTGTGATTACTTTTATATTACACAGTTCCACACTGATTGACCTGTGTTTCGATACAATTTTTACTTCATCTTCATCATCAGCTGTACTTTGCTGATTCACTTGTATGTTGGCTGGGATAACACTTTTTAGTCCAAACCATTTCAAAATGGATGATTGAGGGATACCATTATTTTGTACAGAATCCCAGTCCCGCTTTTGGCCATTTTCGTTGTACAATTGTTCTAAATATAGGAATCCTGCATCTACAAAATCCTGGTAAAAAATAGAACGTTTTCCAATCAAAATGTCCTTATTGTTCCATAAAATAGTTTTTCTTGGATTCAAATTATTTTCACAGTGTGGTTTTTTCAAATTTACCTCTTCCCATCTTTTCAACATACTGTAAAGAAACCACTGATTTTCAATGGCAGTAATTCTACTTTAAAATTACATTTCAGTAATAACTTTAAACCTCCAACTGGTTTTAGTAAACTAGTAAAAAATAGTTTCCATGGGTGGTTATTTTGTTCATTAAAATACCTTCTGATCCAATCTATTCTTGTGGCATTATACATTGCAAAAATATTTGGCATTCTTAGTCCTCCATTTTCTACATTTCCTACCATTGTGTACCTGGCAACCTTATCTGGACCTTTCCATAGAAATTGAAATAACATTTTGTTAATTTCTTTTAGTTTGTTTTTAGGCACCATAGTCATACTCATAATATATTGAATTGGGACAGGGCTAATGATTTAATTATCTGAATTTTACCCAGTAAGGTGAGATCTCTAGTTTTCCACATGTTTAAGGTAGTTTGTAGTTTTTCTATTGGTCCAACAGTATTCAGCTTGCCAGCTATCTCATGGTCGTGTGATACATAAACACCAACAATTTTTATAGGGCCTTTTGGCCATTTTACCCGGAGGGGAGTTTTCTCGATTTTTTCATAGTACCTAGCCACATGGCTTCAGACTTATCATAGTTGATCTTCAGACCAGAAACTTTATGGAATTTTTCAAGAAGACCAAAGAGATGTTTTGCAGATTTTATGTCATGCAAAAAAACATGTCAAGTCATCTGCGAATGTAGCATTTTTTATCTGTTGATTATTTATATTTATACCTCTAATATTGTTATTGTTACGCATTGAAATCAAAAACAATTCCAAACTCAGAATAAAGAGAGCCGGAGAAATACAGTCTCCTTGTCTGACACCTCTGCCCAATGAGAAGTACCCAGTGGATGTACCTCTATAAATTACACAACTGGAGATGTTTCTGTACAGTGATTTTATCCATTTATGAAACTTTCTCCAAAATTAAAAGACTTCAATGAATTTATCAAAAATTTCCATTCCAGACTATCAAATGCTTTCTCGAAATCTATAGTTAGTAGAAGTCCGGGTAGTTCCTCTCATCTGTATATGTCATAATACTTTCAACCAGTCTTATCACATCCCCAATGTATCTATTTTTAACAAATGCAGACTGTGTCTCATGAATATTTTTGGTAACACTTTATGTAATCTTTTAGCCAAACATTTTGTAGCAATTTTAAGTCTGCATTGAGTAATGACACTGGCCTCCATTTTTTATATATCTACGATCTTTTCCTTTTTTCTCCAAGAGTATGATCACTCCTTGTCTTTGTGATGTAGAGAATTCCCCTTTTTGATAACTGTGATTTAAGGCATTCATAAGTGATTGCCAAGTAGAGGCCAAAAATGTCTATAAAAGTCTGCCGTGAGACCATCATTGCCTGGCGTTTTATTGTTGGGCATTTCTTTCAAAGCTATCCATGCTTCATCTAGAGTAATCAAACTTCACAAAGATCAGACTCTTCCTGAGAAAGTTTTGGAATATTTGGATTGTTTAGAAACAGATCCTCAATTTCTGCAGTAGCAGTGGGGTCACCAGTCTGAGATCTAGATGTATATAATTCTTTATAAAAATTCAACATTTCATTGTTTATGCTTTTAATATCGTTCAGAGGTGTATCGTCTTCCATGGAAAACAACTTATTTATTTCAGATTTTTTTCCATGTGCCCTCTCCAACCCTAGGAAGTATTTGTTACTTTTTTCCCCATACTCATACCAGTTACATTGGGATCTAATTATGCACCCTTCAATAATATGATCCAACTCAGTCTGGAGGTCATCCTGTGTGCTTTGATATTGATCAGTAGTATCATCATTGGGGTTTGTTGCCAAGGTTTCTGCCAGCTTTTTCAATTTTGTTCAAGATGAAAGATTTTTTGTTTTCTTTCTCTTGCTTTCTTTTTGCTAAACTTCATAGTCATTTCTTTAATTTTAAATTTAACCCAATCCCACTTTGTTCCCAGGTCAACGATTTCTTGATCATTCACCCACTGAGGAAAATTCTCTTCTATTAGTTTTATGTAGTCTGTATCTCTCAGCAAGCTATTGTTGAATTTCCAGTAAGATGGACCTCTTTGGATTTCTTCCCTTTGTAATGTCAACACAATGGCTGAATGGTCCGAGAAAAACACAGGGCTCAATTGTGGCATTACTTATCACTGATTGCAAGCTATCATTAATAAAAAATAATCTAGTCTACTCTGAACTAGAGTAGGGTTGAAACGTTTCCATGTGTAGGCTTTTTTTGTGGGGTTTAAAACTCTCCAAATGTCAATCAAATCAAATGCCTCTAGGATTTCCTCCAATGCTTTCATTGAATCATTCCAAGGACTTGGATTCCCTCCATATCTGTCAAGATTGATATCTCGTACAAGATTATGGTCCCCTCCCCAAATGATAACACTCTCTGGATCTGTAATAAAATCCTTTAGTTGTGTGAAAAGTGCACCCAAGAAGGCAATGTGACTTGTCTGGTCATTAGGTGCGTAAGAATTAATCAGTATGTGGTGTTTTTCATCTATAACAGCATCGATAATAAGAAATCTCCCCTCTGGGTCTGAATAAAGTTTATGTATATCAAAATTAATATTCCTAAAGATCGTAATAACTCCCCTGCTGAGATTTGTACCATGTGAGAACTCCATATGTCCCCGTAATTGACTGGACCAGCGTTTCACAGTTTTACATGTGCTATGGGTTTCTTGAAACATTATTATGTTGGCATTACTGTCTCTCACCCATTTAAATACTTTTTCCGTTTTTTGTACCCACCGAGGCCCCTAGCATTCAATGATATTACTTTGATTTTAGACATACCAAATCTAGTTTTGTTTCTTTCATGTTTTCCCAGATTTTAGTATTCATAACTCCTTTTTTGTCATAAGAACAGAACAAACACAAAACAGGACTAAACGGACAAACATAAATCAGATAAATACCTGACAAAACTACATTAGAAAAACAAATACAAATACAAAGTGTCTGTGGTTGATGGTACCACAGACGTGACCCATAAACACCTTTGGGTCTATATACCATGTCTCAGACACAGGCTCCTACCCTGATCATCCTTACAATAGTAAAATTTTGTAAAAAACAGCAATAATAAGAAACTCTTTCAATAAGTTTAACCTCGATTAGAAAATCTGCGTGTATCGTTTTAAAGGTTGTATTCGACCGGACGGCGTCGATCGAAAGACCAGCAAATAAATAGGAAACCGAAAGCGTTAACAACAGTTGGGTTTCCACACATACTTTTCAAAGTTACATAATCTGTTGAGCAGCTACCGTGTAAGCTACACAAACACCGCAATACTTTCCTGAAGTATCACTATCATGTTCTGGCGCAAACTATTCAGTTCATGTTGCAAATCAGATGCAAACAGTCAGTTCTAAATTTCTGCTCCGCGGCGCTGTAGTTCAATCGTATTGCTGACCGTTGATATAGAGTTTACCGTTTACGAATCTTGGCCTTTTACCTTGTTCATAGGCTTTTTTCATCACGTCTCCTAGTTCACACTTTCGCTTGTAGTCAGAGGGGCACAGATCCTCCGTGACAAAAATGCCTGATCCTTCGAGTGCACGTCTTGCTTTCATCAACACCTTCAGTCGCTCTGGGCGCTTCATGAACTTTACGATGATGTGGCTCGGTTGACCAGCACCTCTCCTTCTGTTTGCTGTTGCCTTTCCTCTGCGCGCGCGGTGTGCGTTTTCCAACATGGCGGTGGCGTTTTCGAATCCAAGTTTATCTTCAAGTAGATCTGCTAATATTTGTGTACAGTTCTCTCCCTCTCTCTCTTGTATCCCTCCAAAGCGGAGATTGAAACTTCTGGAGTACCGCTGCAAACGGATATTGTCTTCAGTGGTTGTTTTTAGCTTGGAGTCAAGAGCCTGGATAATGAGTTCGAGATCTTTGATGCGTTTCTCTGTGACCACGTGGTCGTTCTTCAATTCGTCGATGTCCTTGGCCGAGTGCTCTAATGACTTTTCAAAGTTATCTTGTTTTTCCTCGATACTTACAAGTCTTTCTCTGAAGTGTTTCTGTTCATTTGCGGCTTTATCTATCTTTTCTTCCATCCTTTGGAGGGTGGCCTTGACGAACTGTTCGAATTCACCTTTGCCGTGGTCGTGCATCTTGTCGTTGTTCTCGACTGCTCTTCGTCATCCGTCCGATCCGAATTATCCTGTTGGTGGTCACGTGCTCTGGCAGTGGCATGGCTGTTGAAGTTGAGAGTCTTCTGTTGAGTTGTCTTTGTGCTCTCTTTACCTGATTTTCCTTTCGGTGGCATGGTTTTCACTCCTTCAGTCGATGCTTGCTACTTTTATATGTCCTTTAGTGGTAAAACTGTTCTGGATAATACTGGTTGTGCTGTATATTTTACTGGGTATATTGGAGCAATACGATCAGTGGTGCACGCTCATGTCGGTGACCCCTGACCTCACCCATGTTCGGCAAAGTTTGTGTTGTTGTTGTTGTTGTCGTGTGGTGCTGAGCGGAAATGACGTGCTGGCGAAAACGGGAGTGTTTTGAGCTTCAGGAAAGCTAAGTGAGTTTTACCGTTTTAAAAATTCCTCTCATATTTTTATGAATATATAATGAGTGTGTTTGAACCAAATTTGAAAGTCTTTTATCGATACTGTCTGGTTTTACTCAATGGTTTACGGTCAGTCATACCGTCTTTTACACGTGCGTCAAGGAAGGGCATGTTTATGAAACTGCTGGCGTGTTATGTTTTGATTGGCGTGAAGCAGTGTTTCTAGCCTGAGAGCTCACAAAGTAACTATGGTTGCTACGTGACTGGAAGTACGATGCCATCTCGTCGTATTTTTCGCATAATCTCGCGCAATTATCAACCACAAACAAAACCTCCAAAACGTTTAACACCTTTGAAGCTCATTTTAATATGAAAAGCCAATAGTCTACCGAGACGACCATGGAACAAAAGGCATGCCGCGTTACAAGTCTGCTATACTATTTGTCTGTGTCGGAAGTGATATCTGTCGAATACCGCAAAGCACTAACGTCATACATGTAGGTCTGTACAGGGAATCAACAGGTGGTATGTAGTTCCTAGAACTTAATGTTGCATGTTTTGGAAGTTTCTCGATTATTTAAAAAATAAATGAAAACCTTCTGTAAGTATGACTTTGTATAGTACACTGCAAATTAAGAAAGTTGAACTGCTGAACACCTGAATACACATTTTTGTCACAGTTCGTAAATATATGTCGCTGATTAGACAAGTAAACAAATTATTTATACAATATCAGATAGAGAGAATTGAGTTTACCTCCCCTTGAGCAATAAGCATACTGACTAAGGGGCACTCGACATCTGCTTTCTTAATGAGTAACTAAGAAACTCTAGAATATCCACTATCAGATATAGAAATGCTCTTCCCTCCCCTTAAGCAATAAGTATACTGACTAAAGACATCTGTACTAGACATCTGTTTCCTAATGGGAATAAATAGAATGTGCCTCGAAGAAAGGCATACTGATTCTCTTTTTCTTTATTTTTTTCTTTTTTTTAAATACTCTTCTGGTCTTCGCTGGTGCGGACTGATTTTAAAGACATTAGAGAAGGTAAGGTTTAAACTGTCAGAAGTCTTCGAAAATCGAAAATTTAATTTTCACCACACAGTGAACACAGGGATGGTGGCCATAGTCAATCACAATTATTAAGAATTGCACCCTTGGTAATTTGTTTCTGTAGTACCAAAATTTGTACCTTCAGCAGTATGAGTACAGTTAAGGTTTCCTTGTACAAAGTTTGAACAAAATTATTTTGACTTTCAATTTCTAGGCGTGAAATACCTTAAGGTAGTATACGCCTCGAAAGTTAAAGACTTAAACTTTTGCTCATACTTTCATCAAAGATACTTTCAACCATTCTCTTACCAAATCAAGAATAAAAATCGAGAGGTCACCACGCAAATGTTGGTACTACGGACCCAAATTACCCAAGATTAACAGATATTTGGAATTCAAAATGGCCGCCATCCCTGTGTTTACTCTATGGAGAAACATAAAATGTTCGATTTTCGAAAAACTAAGGCGATGAAAAGTTTTCTTACGCTAACAGGTTTAAAATGAGCCTTAACAAGTGGTATATCAGAAAAGAATTGCAAAAGTTTGAGAGTCCGAATATCTGTCCCCGATCGTTGCGATCTACCTTAACGCAGATCTATAGTAGACTGCAGATGTAAGTTTCACTCGCTTCATTTTCAAGAGTGTTTCACTGAGAATACACACTTAATGTGAATGGTGACAAAAAGTATGTTAAAGGCTTCATCTGATATTAATAAATTTGTTCTAATAAATAAGAAACATACATAACACAGCAATCATAAAGTAGGAAGACAGGTGATGTTGTGCCCGTTTCTACCTTAAACGTCTACTAAATGAAGGTGCTTATTATTGTTACCGTTTATTGTTTTTCACTAGTCGTGTATATTATCGAGATTAGTGATGAACAAACACAGTACAAAAATTAGATAGTGTAAAGGATATTTCATTTTTTTAATACATAGAATAAAATTATGTTATGATACGTGTTATTCTCTGCCAAGATAACTTTCAGTGAGCTTAGGCTTACACATGTACAAATTGTTTCTTGGCTGTCGAAATATCGTCCTTATCACGATGCATTGATAATGGGCTGCAAGGGGATCATGACGTGGTCCGTAAATGCATGTACAATTTGGGTTAATACAACACAATGATTCGAACTACTGTTAATGGTCATCATGGAATAGAACCTACACATTTGAACAAACCACAAGTGTGATTCACGTTTAATTATTTGTTCGCCTGGATACAAGACATAAGGCATGGTTTTGACAGGTAAACGAGGTATTGAGTAACATTGAAACTGTGTATTGATGTCTTTTAGAAGTGTCTGTTTTCCTGTCCGCCTACGTGTATCAAAACGCCTATTATCAGTCAGGAATAAGGGATGTACCTGAATAATAGAAAAAACAGATAACTCCCCTCCACTTCCAAAGCACTGCAATATTTTCAAATAGATGGTTAAGATCTAAATATACTCAGTCGGTAGCGTAGACATGTTTAGTTTCCTCTGAAAAAATCCATTGAATTGAACTTCTCAATACTAGTATGTAGCATAAACTACTAAATATACATTGAATTGAACTTCTCAATACTAGTATGTAGCATAAACTACTATACATAGTCATGAAAGTTCCCCTATTCCATTAATCAAGCTTTTGCAGGCTTGCCGATGACGAATGACTCGGAGGTCCACATTTTTAAAATCTTAATTTATGGGCCCGAAGCCTCTTTATATCATGTTTCAAGATACTGAGATAGCAGAGATACGTTCGGCTTATCATGAATTCAAGATACTGCCAAACTACCGACAACCTTTTTCGAAAGACACACGTTCAAAAGAACACCACACCAGTAATTTTATTGCCTGAGTTGTGGGAATATACAAACTTACAACAACACCATTCTGTCGCTAGAAAATTCGTGTTAACTACAGTACACTATTTAAAAGTTGATATCACGATTGATTAGAGAAGAACAACATATGAAGTAAAATATGAGGGGAGGTGTCCTCAAGGCAGTGCAAGCTCTTACACAAGATACTGCACATCTGATATACTTTCTTGGTTGCTCTTAACATCTGTCAAACGATCAACTAACTCCGATGAACAGGGATGGTATTTTCGTCTGTTTACTTTGGTTTCAGTCACGCTGTAGATGTAAAGACGTGTTACATGTATCAACCGATGTTATTAATTACTTCCATAATTCGTGTAAGAATTGGCATTTCTGTCGACTAGGATCCGAAAGACGACTATTACCAAGTTGGAACTGCGACTTGAAGACTAGAGTATATCTGCTGTAAGTTTATTTCAATTTATGCGATATAGTAAATATTAGAGTGATATTATTCATTGCCGAAATCTGACTCACAATATGACGTCAAAACAAATTCAATAATCCAAATCATACAAGGTAATAAATTACCAGGTCCTTTAGAATTAAATTTCAAAAGCAAAATATTTACAAGATAATGAACGACCATCTTGAACAACGAACGCAATCATAAGTGGTGGTACCAGGTGTCCAGAATAGGTAAGCGTACCCTGCTTGCATGCTACACCCGTCAAGCATGGCCCTGAAGTCTGAATGTTTTACCTTAGAAAAATGTAACAACTTAGCCGGCTATTGAACCACTCTTTTTTTGGGAGTGGAGATTTAGTCGAGCGGTTCTCTCTGTGGCCTCTCTAGGCGACTGATGCCGTATGTTGTGGGTTCGAACCCGATTGAAAAAGACTAGCCGTATGGATATGTTGTATCAAAATATGACTCCTTTGTTTCTCAAATGATGAGTGACTATGTTCGTGCTTGTAAATCACTACAGTAGTTGACGGTTTTGCCGACTTATGCTAAATTTGTCACTTTGAGTCGGTATAGTAACTTCGTTACTCCGAGTTCACTACTAATGTCTTGTTGGTTTTAAAATCATTTTTTCAGCTTTGCGATAGGACATGCTCACTGTGTACTTAGATGCCCAAATACACAATTCTCATTGATGATCCATAAAATGTACCCTGTTCCATAGTATACAAGGCATTTTCCTTTTATTTCGTGTGTTTCCTTATGCAACTTAATTTGACATCAGAGATCGCACATGCATACATGATACACCAACGTTAAAATGTCTCGTAATGGACATTTCCCTTATTAGAAAGTCTAACCTTAATAATTTTAATAAATCCGAATCTACAAGTCTTTCAGAAGTTTTTTTTCCTTATTTTATCGGACAATTTTTAAGTTGGGCTGAAGTTGATTTTAGAAGAATAAAATACACAACAGTGTTCACGTTTTGAGAAACTGAAATGGAAGCCAAGCCAGTCGTATAAAAACTTGCATCGAAATATCGAATTTGATTGCCAATTCTACAATCGTTTTTTGTGTGCATAGCAAGTAGTTTTGGGGGAGTATTTATCAAATAATCAAAATATTTGACCGAAGGTGTTTAAAGTGTATGTATAAGGATAACGGTCATTTGAATAAATTTTTCGTCGCTGCATGATACAAATCCATATGCTGTGAAATTCAAGAATTTGTCGCGAGCAGATTTATTCTCGGAGGACATATATTTTAATGCTCCGACATATAGGGTTAAAAGGTGAATCAAAGGGTGCTACAAACCATCGAAATGATTTTTCATCGAAGCATCATTTTCTTTGCAAAAGAATCTTTCGTCGAATTATTCTCATTGACAAATACAAATGACCTTTTTTTAATTGTGTGTGTTTACTCGTACATGCCGACTGCACACAAGGTCAAGACAAGGGCCAGATAAGTTTGTTTCATAGTCGTTAATCCAAGAACATCTAATACAAAGATTATTATCCTACTTAAGCCCGAATCGTCCCAAAGTGACACTTCTACACACACAAAACGGAAAAGCGTTTGAGATTGAGGGAGCTGTCATTATTTACGGTCTGGGGAGTCGGGGGAATCAGAGAGGGGAGGGTAACTCAAAAACTAGAAAGCTACAAGAGGCATTGCTCAAAATGTGGATATGAAGAATGAGATGCCCAATATTTCGGGAAGCATTTAGTGCAGTTATAATATAAAAAAGAATCAAAAATGAAAACCACTATAGATTATGAAATGGTACAATTTCATTAACACATGGTATAATTTGCTATATAAGTATACAAGGTAGATTGACTATCATTACTAAATGAGTAATTTTTCAGTATTCCCTGTTAACAAATTGGTATACTAGCCTGATTAAGCATAGCATGAGAAACATCTACTCTCTACTCTACAGGGCACTGATTATTTGGGAGAATGTGTAAAGAAAGCTAATTCTACAAAGTATACAAAACATTGACTGCCTCGACAAGAAACCCTTCTCTTATTGCAAGAAAATAATTTATCACTGTCCAAAATACCTGTGCGATATAGATTCCTTGTTTGTTTCAACCAAATGCAAATTAATCTCTGTTTAATTTTTGATTTCTCTGTCCTCTGTGACACAAGGTTTTGCAATTTCTTGATAAACACAAAATTGCAGAAATAAAGTTTTGATACCGTAAATAAATAAAATGCATGAAATACATTCTGTATATAAAAACGACTATTTGATAAAGTATATTTTACTTATATAAAGCAATTAAATACTTTAACAGAACACTAAATATTAAGTACATGAATACTTAGCAAAATGACAAAAGTATGTATGTGTATGCGTAAATTCAATTAGGTATCTTGATTTTTTGCTGTTGATACTCTCAAAACGTGCAAAAGCTATGTAAACGCTGTAAAATTGCTGAGAAGTGTGAACTGTTGTGAGTTCACCCTTTATTATCACAGAAATACATATTTTAATTTTGTTAAGTTCAATAACCATTCGGCATTCAATCATACCAATGCAAATTAAAAAATATTGTACGGTTGGGTTCTGGTTTTGGGGTGAGCTTTATATCTATATTTTTGTGACTTTGAATTTCATTTTTTTGCCTTCACCATTTTCAACCGTGGGGACGGGTATTCAGAGAGGGAGGTACTTCATCACGATTCTTGGGGAGGAGGTTACTCGAATTCGAAATTTCGGAGTTTCTTCATCCGAACCCCCATAAAAATTTACGGCTCCTATATACCTTTCCCGACACAGATTAAATTCTGCTTTCAGTTGATACAAAAGTCGAATTCGGTGAGAGGGCGACAAATATCTGGATATTACTCTGCCAAGGACGTCAAAATTTTTGTCCCGACAAGTCTTAACGTAACAAAATTGAGGAATGTTTTCCAGCAGTAATTTTTACATCGCGAACGTTTAGCTATGCATGTCTTTTCAACGCCATCATCGGTATTACCGAACAAGATAGTATTTAGATTTTCTGCTGGAATTTCCTGCAATCACTGCATTATTTCATCAGCTTGTGTCAGGGTGTTTCGATCAGCACTGAGGACTGAAGAACGCAGACGACAATTTTTGAGTTTCGCGCTGATTTGTTCACAAGTTGGAAAGTGTACAAATAGCAACGCGCATAGCAACCAGAGCGAAAGTAGTTTAGAAATGCGCGTGAACGTCCATATTTCGACAAAGTGTGCCTGGGCCGTGATATGGCAACTTATTACACAAATGTGAGGGCGTGTTTTTCATAGCGTTACACATAACGGGGCTCAAGGTAAATTATAAACACAAATATTTACAGATATCACGAATATAAGTAATTAGTGGTGGTGGTGGTGGTGGTACCAAGTGTCCGGAATGCTGGCATTCTAGCCCCGTGAAGAGTAGCCCAAAAGTTTCAAAGTCAATAGTAATCCAGTAAAGCTACTGAATTACTTTACTAATCAAAGTTATGAATGCTGTCACGTATCATTTATGTAACAAATATGTCGTATTTGAAAACTATGTCTTCATAACTACCATAGCTACTTCTTAATTGATCTTGCCAGCCTACTTTCCGAGAAACCCTGCCTCGCTCACTTTATCGCTGATGTCTTACTCGAAAATCGTCATATGAACTGCAAGTTCTGCAGTATCTCAGGAGTTGTGAAACATTGTACAGCATAAGCTGGAGGAGATGGAATGTTGCTGGAAAAGTATGGATAATTGATAATTTGAAAATCAAAATCATCCCGCTCGTCATAGAGCTTTGTGTATAGAGTGTTCTGTCTTATTGGGGAAAAATCAAGATATGAAGCCGAATCCACACTTTCTTTTGTTTCGTTTATCTTTAACTCATCTGAATAAATATTATGGGGATAATTTGAACTAAGACATGCTAAATGTGAATACGCAAAGCCACACAAGCTGTGTAAAATCAAACAATTGCAACTAAAACGGCCATGTGACCCATTCTCTTTCACTGTTTGTTGGACTGTTTCGTTAGGGCATTTTCTCAAGCAAAAATATGTCAGGTTATCTATTCCGAACTTTTTTTATATACATTGTGGACACCATACATATCTAACACAACACAGCCTTCAAGAAATAGAATGACAGAGAACTAAAACTCTGTGACTGTGTAGCGTACGGTTCAATATTCAAGGTATAGTCTGTTCTAAGACTAATTCGCGGATAATGTCTTGACATATTTTGTTGAGAAAGACAGGGACAAAGGGCAATATGGCGTGTGCATATATGGGGAAATAACAATCGTTAAACAGAGTAACTTTTATTTGATTATTTTCTTATTAGGCTACCAATGTCAATCCGTCATGGGCTTGGCCAAACTTTCACTTACGTGCTTATTCGTTGGGATTTTGATGGTAACAGCAGCGAATGAAATGCAATTCAAAAGTCAAGGCAACAAGAATGGTAATACAGACAATATTATAAACGTATGGCTAATACACATAGACGACTCTGTCTTTTAGTAAGTCCTTAACCATGAGCCCGGCGCTGTCATTTTTGCTTTTACAAATCCTTCGTATATTCTATGCCTGATAATTCTTCAGTGTGACACTTTTTGCTCGCAAAAAGCAGTCTGAACGGAATGCCTAGGCTAAAATGATTTTGTGCTATTATAGCGCCTAGTTTATGTTATTCTTAAAGATTCTTAAGCTTTGGATCTGTGATTTGTTTGGCAATTGTAAATCTCTAACCTAACAATCGATTTTAACTTTCGCCGTTCGGTACAAACATTACTGAATCAGACAGGCAAAGCCAGACACGTGTTTGCGTGTGTGTGTATAACATATATATATATATATATATATATATATATATATATATATTTTATTTTACTTAGCACAACGTTTTGTCCGAGAAGTCGGACTTCATCAGGTGTTCTGTTGAAAAAAAGACAAGTACAGTTTAGATGTGTAAAAGGTACATGAAAACAGCAAATTACAGAGCAGTACAAGGGTGGTTTTAGTAATTGGGCTTACTTAGTGTATTGGCGCGGGATGGTAAAAGGCACGCATGATGGTTACAGGCATGGTTATTTTGGGGTGATATGTGAGGGAACTGTATTTTGCATAATTACTGAGAACGGCGGTGTATTTAACATGCAAGAATGTTGAGATGCACAATGAACAGATGCAAAATGCAAAACAGAACTCCTGATGAAGTCCGACTTCTCGGACCAAACGTTGTGCTAAGTATAATAAAAGTGCGACCACCAGAATATAGTAGAGTGTGAATATTCTTCCAACAAATATATATATATATATATATATATATATATATATATATATATATATATATATATATATATATATATATATATATATATATATATATATATATATATTATATATTACTTCCAGTACAAAATAAACATCTGTTCATGCATCCTGCAATATTCAGACAGACAGAACAGTGCTGACTTTCTGAAAATTGCAGGATGCTGAACAGATGTTATTACTTGTACTGGAAGTAATTTGTATACACACACACACACACACACACACACACACACACACACATATATATATATATATATATATATATATATATATATATATATATATTGTTTATTTTTAGTTATTTATTTATTCATCTATTTATTTTCTTTTTGCAGGCTTTAACACGGGTGATTTCTTGCGCGCACAGCAATTTCATGGTCGATTGCCGCGATCTATTTCTACCAATACTTCGATTGGAGATGTTATTCTAGTGACTATTGGGAGGGAGCTGATTCTTTTTATCGCTAGTGAAAGTACATTAATCGGTCCTCTTAGCGGTACTTTCGCAACCATAGATGTTGACGCTGGTAATGGTGTGTTACTTGGAGTTAGCACATCATATGAACTTCAGGTAAAAGATTCAATGGAAACATATGGATGGACATCGATACCAGGCAGCTGCTGTATTAAACGTGCGGCGTGGTATGGGCAGAGAGTTCTTGGACTTAATATGGAGAACATTCTCGTTGTGCGACTATCCATAACGAGTTCATGGCATACGCTTCATAAACTTAATGGTATTCGCACCATCGTGTACTTTGATACAAGTTTTACTGCTCTGTCAACGGATGGTAAACACCTATTGACGCTTAAAAATGACTCATCTGAATTTGTTCCGTCTGCGACTTCTGCAATTATGACCGATAGCGTTGTGACTGACTTTGTCTTACAATATGATGACTTTAATCGTTTTATCTATTTGTTTGTGCATGAAGATAGTCCTTACTTTATCGCTGTTAGTTCATGTGTCTTGCCCAATCCAGTGTGTGGAGAGAAGATTAACGAAGGTAGGCAAAATAGTAAATATTCAGAAATATTCAGAAATAAATCAAGGGAACACATAGGTCCGCAATTTAAATATCCTTTAATGCATAGAAAAGTTTGCAAAGCACAATGTGTGCTTTTCAAAGGGGCAATTATTGCTGTTAATAGATTTCTCAGATATGGATATGGCTATATTGAGAATCTAGGAACAACGCTGTATGCGATCGGACAACCGAGGAATCCTGGCTCCCGGCATACATATAGTGTTCGGTGGCACCCAGGTGGCAGAGGTGTAAGTTTGTGGAAACCGGTACCATTTTCAAGGTGGAATCGCGGATGTAGTTCATCAAGTAAAATTTGTTTTCGTAGCGGCATTGTTAGACAAGTTCTACATTTTATTGGGTAAGTTCTTGTTGATGTTGATTATGCAGTTTTTCTGCGAGGCACAGGTTGCAGCTTTTTTCGTTTGTGCAAGTTGTTGTGCTGGTAACAATAGACTAGCTGATGTTGAATCACAGTCACATTTCTTTCCGTTTCCGTATGTGTTCAGAAACTTCTATGCGGACAAGCGTCAGAGTCATCCGCATGCTCGATAAAATGTTTTTAATGGTTATTACATGTACTATAACAATTCATATTAATGAAACTAAACTTATATTATAGTACTTCATATTATAAATTAATGTAATAAATTAAAACGGCTGGCTCGGTGACCTTAGCTTGCTATCAAGACAGTTTGAGGGCGCATCACCATATGATTGAGGAGAGAGCTGCATAGCGAACGAGAGGTTGTGAAAGAGTCTACTGTCACTGTTGGAGAGATACTACCAGTCTGAATTAGAATTCCGTGCAATACTAAATGAACAAGAATGATTCGAAATTGGTTACTCGTAAAGGTTAGATGTTTGTGATTCGTTTTAAAGGGTTTCGAAACCACAGTGTGATCCTCTTCATCAGTCACCTCGTTTGATTTGATGATTGTCATTCATTCTCCAAGAGAGAGGTTATAATTGTACGGTTTGATTTATTAGGCAGATCGTTTGTGTTTTCTTTGTCTTTAATTTCTCTTAAATCAAAGATCGCCACATTTTCTTATTACCGACTACCTAATTTCCTGTTTCATTTCGACTGTCGTAGTTTTATTGCCTTTCAATCGACGCCTATGATATTTATCTTTTCTACTCTGTTTTTGGTTTCCGCATCAAGAAGTGCTATACAAAATGTTTTGCGATGTAATTTTTCAATTTCAATAAAAATATCAGCCCTAAATTCTGTAATACGGCATCAGGCATAAACGGTAACATAGAAAAAGATCATTTGAAAACAATTTAAACGTCCATGAAATAAGAAGGCAATCCTATTGTACATTGACATTGCTAAATCATGGCTGGGTAAAGTAATAGTTGCCTTTATTAACAAAGACAAAAATATCGGATCATCATCACCGTTGTCATCATTCGTCGTTATACTTATCATCTTTGCCTGATTTCTACAGGGTCTGCATCTGATGTTGGAACAGAAATACCGGAAAGTTATAATACAACCGCAGGATCGAGAAGAACAGGTACGTATCTTGTGTGGGAATGGAGGGAGAGACATATATATATATATATATATATATATATATAATATATATATATATATATATATATATATATATATATATATATATATATATATATATATATATATATATATATATATATATATATATATATATATATATATATATATATATATATATATATATATATATATTACTGAATCAAAAATGGAACATTGTTCAATGTTCTCCAGGTTCTATAGGTTAGAAAACGCTAAATTTGGCATTAATGATGAAAACCTATTTAAGTCAAAAGCTTGATAGTACTATATGAAATTTTATATATCATTTAAAACCAGAGTATGTGTAAAAACCGCAAACTATTCTCATTTGTAAATGGCAAGGGTTTAAAGACTAACAGTAAAACAGTTATTAGAATCATGATCAGCAAAACTGAGACGGCTCGTATACAAAATGTAAGAAATCTTTCGCAAAAAACTGTCGGTTTGTTATATAGTATTTAAAGAACATAATGTGAAAAGTTCTAAAAATTTGACCAATCCATTTAATTGCTTTCAATTCTTAAAATACGAGAGAAAACGGAAGCCTGGGTATCCGATGATTTGCATAAATGTGTATAAATTTACTCTGTGTTTTTTCCTAAGGATATATTTCTGCTTTCACTGTTTTTTTTCTGAAAACATTCATTCATAGATGGTCGATATTCTTGTTTTTCAGTAGGGCTGGATTTACTTATCTTGGTAATCGAACCGGTCATGTGGTATTTTTTTGCTCAAAATAAAAAAAGTTACGGTCAGCTGAATTTTGAAGCAATTCTTTTAATTTTTTCAATTTTCTTTACAAATAGGTATTCATTTAAAACATGAAAAGTTTGCCAAACTTTTTTTAACAGTCATAAATAGTAGCTTCCAATTTTACTGGAGGATATTCTCATACATTAAAATTTCTTTTATTAATCATATTTCTAAAAGCTATCCCACTTGGGGAAAGTATTTTTAAGTAACAAAATATACTCGCAGAAAGTGATAGAATTGAAAAAGTAGTTTGAGACAAAGATTTCTCATGTTCCGCAAAATTGGGTGTAAGTAGAACCTTATTAGTATCTTGAATAATTCAACCACTTATCGCAGTGCATTGCTTCTGAAAGCATCACTTCAAAGTGATTGCTATAAAGGCAAAAGAACAGATATATATAATATGGTAATTTTTGACGTTAACCAATGCTATAGAACCTTGCAGATCCTGCACAGGAAGTCGGCTGGGAATTATTTCCAGCCAGCTATGATCAGACTGTCGACAGTCCCTCGTGCCTGTTATGTCTATTATTGATGTAGGGGCTTCGCCCGCGAGCTGGGAATGCCACAGGCCAATCTCCTCGCAGAGGGTGGTGTGGCAGCAGTGCGGCGTAGAGAATTCTAACAAAGCTAGAGGGTTTCCGAATAGTTCTCTTGCTAAGACTCCCTAGCTAGATTATAATTATCCACGCCGCGCACAATCTCTGTACGGAGATTGGCCGTAGGCATTACCGCGAGTGCCGTACAGGCGCCTTGTGCTTTCCAAGCTGGCGCCGTCGGCCCTTGTGAATCCTACGTATGTGCTAGCGACTACATAAATAATAGACGGAAAAAAGCACAAGGGACTGTTGACAGTCTAAACAATGATGTGTCGTCAATTTTTATGTACACTTATATTTGAGATGAGATGTGTGTAAATGAAAGCCAGCGATCAGGAACACGCTTCTGTCCAACCTCGTGCACGAACATATTGCGAAACAACAATTTTGCGGTTAAATATTAGCTCTACTACTAAAAATCATTCATTCATTCATTCTTTCTTTCTCTTTTCGGTTTCAGAGGCCATTTTCCTCGTGAACCCAGATTATAAGCTTTCACTAACTACATATGATTTACAATTAAATTCAATTGTGGAGCCATATATTACACTAGAAGACACAGAGCCAATTATAGATATCGAAGGAATCGGCAATGGGGTATTTATCGCTATAGACCAAACAGGCAAAATGAAAGTTTTGTAAATGGTATTTGGTCACATACAATACAAACATCTTGTTGTGTAATCGGCATTGCTTTTCTCCAATATTTGCTTGGAGTTGGAAAGGATCGTATGATACACATCTGGTCAGACAACACTTCATCCTGGAGTACAGTGATTCCTAACAGTGGTGATGTTTCAAAAATAGCATATGACGAATATCAAGACTCATTGTTCGGCCTGATTCGAGAAGACCGTGACCTTGCTTTGGCAACATTCGACGAACCATTCTGGTATGAAGTTGGTAAAAAACTGCCAGTAGCTGACTTCCATTGCTTACCTCATCAGTTCATTGTCCTGGCTGATGGTAAAGGGTTTGCTATAGCACTTGCATCAAGTCATGGTGATAGAAGGGAATCACAAGGTATGTATACATCACTAGTTTTGATACTTTTATGCAATCAAACCTCGACCTGAATGTCCTATCCTGAGATGCTGTCATAGGTATGGGGATAGCTGACTCTGTAGACAATTCAACGATTTGTCATTATACTTATTGGCATATATATGAGGATATGCATTATTACCACGTCAATTTAATTAATTGTTTACCAATATATTTATAAATAAGGTGGTACAAATCGTAAAATAAGACAATTTGAACACATTTACATAGCTAGGATATATAAATTTCGTAACATAAATGTGACAATGGCAAGATGAGCACCCTGACGTCGATAAAGTAGAAATCTACTGTTTCTTCAAAGTTACGTTTTTCAGGCCATCATTATCTGAATCTTCTGAAACTCTCTCTAGATTATTATTCTACGTGAATTTTAAAAATAATGGTTGATTCTGTATCAGTTTAAATTAACTGGGTTTATACCACAGAACATTAAGGCATTTGACTTTTAATTTGAACTCACAATTTACGATGTCTATTTATCTCGCAATGATACTTGTCCATACCTTGCTGTCCAATTAAACATGTACTATAATATAAGGTTAGTCATTTGCTCCTTAATTAAAGCTCCATAAGCTGTATCTTTTGGCTATTTTTTCAGATCTTTTGTTTTGTGGTTTCCCTACGCTTTCTGCGTTGAATCCCTAAACTGACAATTATTTTTCTGAGACCTGATACAAATGGCAATACATTTTTGACATTTAATGCATTTTTATATCCAAAACTTTGCAGAATATTATTTATTTTAACGACATATTTAACATCCTATTAATAAGTATATGATAAAACCTTTCGGCTCTTGTATGGGTTTTGCTGACCTCGGTTGTACGCGTATGGGTCTCTTGTACGCTCGGGTCTTTCCACTGTACAACATCGGCACGCATCGCGGCACATGTGCTCGCAACGTTTCCTAGATAGTCGATCAAGAGCCGAAAGGTTATAGCTAAAAGAATGAACAATTTGACACCGCAAATCGGCAAAAAATCCACAACCAACAAAGTAAAACATTCATTTTCCATAAAAAATAACATCGACCAGTCGAAAATGCCTCAAAAATCTGAAAGTTCTTTTCTCAACGGCGGCTTGGCAACGTGAATTGAAACGGCGGCCTGGCAACGTGAATTTGGAGAATTGCCGGACAGTGAATTTTCGCCTACATTTGGCATCCGAATAATGATTTGAACTTTCAAATAGATAAAGATAAACAAGACTTTACTGAGTTTTACATTGGGATTTGGGCCAAATGCGAACGTTTCTTATCATGGAAATGTTTTAAATCGTTTTATTTAACTTCACAGTAAAACGAAATTCAAACTAAATAAGTAAACGAAAGGAAAGGTTAATTTGTATTGCCGCCTTGTCGATGCAAGTTACTTTTTCCTGCTTTGGTTGAGTGTAACTACATTTTATTTGTTTGAAATAACATGTGCAATCACGAACGGGTTTTTTATTTCGAAGTAAGATAGTTCTCTGCAAAGAATAATGCCAGACATGTTGTAAGACATCTTCAGAGCTGTACAAATCTTGAAATTATCTGGATATTGTTAAACACATGAAGGGACCGTGGTTGTAACAAAGTTTCAATTTCCATCATAATGCTCAGAATAGCCAATATGAATCGAGTCATAACAAATAAAAAAATGTGTTCTATGTCAGGTACTTTCATCTTTAGCCGTATTTATTTCATTTCATTCATCGTGAAAACCGTCAAAAGATTTGTCTCTCCCTCTGCAGCAAACACTTATTATGTGAATTCCTGTAAGATGAACATACTGAAAGACATGTATTATTCACTTCACCCACGTGACCCCTGGCTTTATATCAACGTTAGTGCGCTTGTAAGGGTCACCTCGTTCAGGATGTGCAACGTATTTGTTTTTCATACCGATGAAATATTAGCCCTGCTAAAAACATGATAGTCCTTCACAGGCGACTAAAAACATGGAGTTCAGAGGTCTACATCACAAAGAGCTAACAAGCGTTAAAGCGCTTGAAACAATAGCGTTTAATCCGCTTATAATATTTTGGTACTCCTTTTGTACAACCCATGTGTTTAGTTATCGATTATCCATCCATTCTTTCATTCGTTCGTTTAGGTAAAATAAAGATGTTTGCAACTCAACAACAGATGAAGGTGAATGAATGGAATAATGTCACCGAACGCTTTGATTTAACGACGGAGAATGGTTCAGGCGAAATGGATTTGTGGACGCAAAAAGATAAACACATACCTAACATTGGTATGTGTTACTATCGGATTTGGGTTCGATGAGGTCTCGTTTCATGCAAATGTTTTAAATCGTTCTATTTTACGAAAATGGTGCAATCTAGATTGATGTTTTGATTACGAAGTAAGACAATTTGCTGAAAAATGTTATAAGACATTCTTAGAGCCCTGCAAATCTTCAAATTATCTGCATATTGCCGAATACAAATCTTCAAGCTCCATTTAATGCTCAATAATAGCGAGTATAAAATGAGTCAGAAAAAATAGCAAAAATTATGTTTCTTGCATCTTTGCCCTTATTTAGTTGATTTCATTCATCGATAAAAGCCATAGAAACGATCTTTCTCTCTCTCTCTCTGTATCACTCAGTTATCATGTAAATTTTAGAAAGATAACCATACCAACAACAAGCATCATTTACTTTGTCCTACGTGTTTATTGATTGATTATTCATCCATTCATTCATCTGTTTATTCATTCGTTTAGGTAAAACAGACGTGGTTTCTACTCAATATCAGATTAAGGAAAATAAGGTCACCAAACACTTTGATTTAACGACCGAGAATGGTCCACGCGACATGGATTTGTGGACACAAAACGATAAAGACAAACCTAACGTCGGTGAGTGGTACTTTTGGATTTGAGTTCAATGAGAAGATCTCTTTTCATGCGAATGTTTTAAGTCGTTTTGTTTTCGATAAGAGTCTTACAATAACATACTCGGAATTCTCTATTTCGGGAATCTTTGCAGACGTCACAAACCCAGTGTGCCATATACCGGTACTATGTAGCAATATTGTGCCAGTGAAAATTTTACAGATCTGGTAAAGTTAGCTTCACAGTAAGACGAAATGCAAACAAAATGAGTAAACGAAAGGAAGAGGTCATTTGTTTATCCTTCTTGCATATATAAGCAACGTTTCTTCATCAGTGTGAGAGTGTAACTTGAATTTGTTGGTTTGACGTTATTGGTTTGACGTAACTGGTGCAATCGCCAAGGGTACAGGCTGACTGCCGTTTGCAGTTCAAACCCCTGCATACAGCTGTTAGGGTCATCAGTGAGATGTTCCTAAACATTCATTGGTTGAACGTTCTGTGACGTCAGGCTGTATGATTTATGCTAATAAGTTAACGGTAGCGGACTCCAGCTGAGAATCCCGGATGTAGGCATGAACAGGGGCAAGTGTCTGAGAAACTGCATTTTCGGACTTTGCAGAATATTTTGAGATCGATAGCTTCACAATGCGACAGTTAAGAAGGGCCAAACAAGGCAGATCTGATGGGCAGCTTATCAACCGTCAATAATGGAACGGAGATAATGCGATTTAAATGATAGGACTCTGTGAAATAGAAAGTTTTCAAAGCCGTGTAGAGAGGACTGGCTGTGCAAGCTTGCCACCTTCCCTTTTTATATACTTCTAGTATATTGGACGCCCCACCCGGCCGGCCGCCTAAAACTCATACATGTACAACGATTTTATCGAGTGCTGCTCTGCAGAAAGGAAGCTCAACCCGGTTGAAATACTAACTCGGTTTAGTGATATCAATATTTCATAATTAGATTTATTATTTTAATAATTACGTAAATAATATCATATATTTAGACTATTCACTCCTAGTTCGCCTGTGATGACAACAGAAAAATAAGACGTGTTTGTACTGAAATCGCAGGTCGTGCACGAGAGACTTCTGCCTGGCAATTACAAGACTGGCACATTTCCAGTGCGCATCAAACACAAAGTGAGGTCAGCTTAAAAAAAGCTATGTCTGTCTCAATGTCTATCTCAATCTTGCCTAAAACTGAAAGATGATCTTTAATTTTCATAAACTTGATGTCTGATTTAATGTAGGAATTATTTCAAAAAGTGGGTCGAAGGCCAGTAATCTTTCTCACTGTAGGCCTGCGCATGATTCTCTGTGATGCGGTGGATAGATCTTATGTTCCGAACGGTGTACCTTTTCCTGCTGTGGCAAGACTGTACTGGACAGCTGGCCAGCAGATTTCTTTCAAGTATTGTAACTAAATGAAACAAAAAATTGAAATGAGAAAGGTCTGAGCAATCTCTGTCTGATGTAGGTTTAGGTAACTGACCGATATGTTGACTTAATGGTTAGCCCTTAAGTTGTGTTCAGAAATGCTGCTGTAAGTGCCCTGGCAGGCAAAACCAATGGCCCCAGTCAACTTGCCGCTGGTCAGCTTACTGGCCATGATAGGGACCAATGAGGCAATAAGTATTCTCATTGGTTTACGGATTAAACAGGCAGTTTTCAGTATGAAATTAAAAACAGTTCGATTAAGTCATTGTATTGCTGCTGCTGACTTGGAGGAGAGGACACACATGAAAACACTGTATCTGCGATGCCCAAAGTAGAAAGCTGCATCAACCTCATGTCTAGAGCCTTTAATTTAGTTTTCGATCTGGAATTCATGAGCTATGAAAATGAGGGTGTAATATATAGAATGTAGCCAAAAATTGTGAGTCGACTCGTACTAAAATTTCATGGCAATTTACTTCCCTATCTCAGCCATGGCCATAGAATTAAATGCCATCGAGACACTGCCATGCATTAGAACGATAAAATGGATATGACATCATATGCAGTATAGTCAGAAAAGTGCAGAAGTTACAAGCAGTGCCCAAGCAGTACCAAAGATGACCTAACAGACGATAAAGTCAATAATTTGTTGTTCCAACCAGACAGATATAAATATGCTATCATGTGAAAGCATTTCTTGGTAACTGGCCATGGAGTACTATATCCCAGTCCATGGAGTACTATATCCTAGTAACTGGCCATGGAGTACTACATCCTAGTGCACCGCGTAACCCACGACGCTTTTGCAATGTGAAATGGGGGTTGATGTGAGTGACCAATAATAAATAAGTTTGCCGTTTTCGTCGACTGGCGAATGAAAACGTAATCTTTCATGGTGACGGTTTTTGCACTATGAGCTCGAACCATGACATTCGCATGTAAAAATATGGAAATGAAAGACAGCCACACAGAAGCATATTTGAGCCTTTATCCACTTTCTTTTCTATGGAATAGTTTTCTATTTCTTGTTCTATTGAATAGTGTAGTTTCCAGGAAGAAACATAATTGTTTTTTATGATGAAGACAAACATCAAAAGGATGTCGACAAGTAGCACCAGTTGGTGAGGGCCTCCATTTCCTATGATAGTAACTGGTCCAACTAACTGCAGAAAGTCAACACACTGTTCTGGCTGTCGACTTGCCTATACTTTCTACGGTTTCAATTGCTATTTTCATCAAATCGACCTTTCAAAGAACTGCATGGGCATGTGACAAGAAATTTGTCCACAAGGTCGTGATGGGCATGATATTTTATGCTATCGCAATGTCTTGTTACAGAACAAAAAGGCGTTTAAGTCGAAACGGATGTACGATTAAAACAAAGAATTAAAAGTAATAACTGAATTCAAGGGAAATTAACAAGAAGTTTCGCAACAGTGCATAGATTATAGTGCTTAACTGAGCTGTGCACTTCAGAACACACGATGAAACTCCAGTTAAGTGTACAAAATGAATTTTCAAAGAAATGCCCTTAACAATATTTTAAAATTTGTACAACACAAGTTCAAAGGCAGGACAACATTACGGGGTACCACTAGCCGACATACTAGTGTGCCTATGCACAGGAAACCGAAAGGGACGCTTTATCAGTGAATGAAGTGTGTTTTCAGTGCAAGATATGGTTATTTATGTTCAGTCATTTTAATTCTTAACGGACCTGTTCACTGTGCGAAAACTTTATTTAGAGAAAGATTGGGAAATACAATACAATGTTAGAACTATTTTACACAACAAGCAAGGCACATAATGAAACGATGTACAGAGTATAGTATAGAATTGGACAAAGAGAATGTAGTCGCATTAATTTGAAAAAAAAACTAAAAAGGAGCAATTTAGAGAACTTTGCGTGATCCTTATGATCTATATTTTTGTGCACAGTTTATGCTGCGTATCTTGCCCCGGGACCCTTCACTTTTTTCTCATCACATCTTAGCGAGAGGAACACATTGCACCCTAGAGTATAGAGATGTTCCCTTACAGCATAAGAAACCCCTTATCCTATCGGTTTCCCATTAACGCAAGATTAAAGTGATCTGTCGCAGATATTCATTATTTTATAACATGTGTCAAATGTTATTTTCTTGAAGGAAATTTACCAGACATTTACATATATATGGCGGTAATCGGTGGAGTTTTGATGGTGGTATTTATGACCATGTACCTTTGCGTTACAAAAGTTGAACGAAGCGACTCGGAGGAAGATGAAGAAAGCCATGAAAGTGATGAAGAGTATACGTTTACTGTACCTGTCCATGATTAAACAGTGGTATGAAAAGAAGTGTTTTTTGTTCAGATATGCTCAGATAGTGTTTGTTTATAAAATTCACCAGAGTCCTTTGCAAACATCTATTGTATAATATGACTTAATCATGTTTAAGCGGTAGGACTAAGAGAATTGTGCATTTTGTACCATCAATTTGTCAAGTTTGTCGTGAATATGCGTACAGCCGTTCGTGTCCTTGACATTCAATATCAGGCTGGAAGATTGCGTTCTGAAACTGACCCACTGTCAATCTAGACGAGGAAAACAATTTCTTATTTTGACACAACATATCACGACATGCATATAAATAGACTTGGAAAATTGTTTATACGTAAATGATTCGAGAAATGTTTATTTTTATTGACGCTGTGAGTGAAAAATAATCAACAGAACTTTCGAGGAGACAGAAAATCACCACGACACTGAGAAGATTTGAAAACTAATGTTGCATATTGAAAATATCATGATGCACAGATATATATTGTTACACATAAGTAGTTGAACAAAGAACGTCCTCACTTGTGTCTTGCTTTTAAACACATATTAAAAATCAATACTTCTTCACACCCATTTAGGTCAGCACATAGTATTTGAAACTGCCCAGTCACTTTCTTGTATCGTCAGACATTGCATTAAAGTGGCTCTCTCGTCCAGTGCGGAATGCCTTGAAATTTATCCTTACAATGTACATAATATGCAGTTCTCAAGCACAGGTGTAGCAAAGATAAAGTGTGTTACTTTTGCCAGACTAATTGGCATGTTGGTTCATGCAGATCACGTAGGACACTCTTTCCATACATGAACAATTGACAGTTGCACGTTCAAGTTAAACCATTAGAACATATGAAGTAGCTTTCGGGTATTAGTAGGCACGTACTTCCCCTCGGCCCTAAGTCACCCATGATTCCAGAGTTGGATGATATTTTGTGATTTTTTGACATTTTAGAAGAAGTAAAACATATAGACAACTTAGCTTGGTTGTTATAACCACTCTTGATTAAGGGTATAAATTTAGCCGAAACGTTGTTGACTGCTGATGTTTTCAACAGGTGATAGGTGTCGTATGTTGTTAGTTAAAATCTGATCTAGAATTCCTGAATGTCACTCGATTTGAAAGCAGATTGTGATGCATGCATTTTGGAACACATTTTCCATTGTTGCAATCAGTATTCATAGGTTAGTTTAAGTTTTTTCAATATTTGCTCGAAGATCTGTTGTATTTCACATTTCAAAGTTACGAATTCATAAGCGAAATATGAAATATACCCCAAGTAAATATAAAACATTTCCAAACCTTTTGTGCCATGTTGTTTTCATCCTGTGGTATAATAAATGTGTGAAATGTACACTGCATTTCCTCGCGTTTTGTCTCTTGTACCAATAGAATAGAGGGGCTATATAAACGTATAAACTCCTCACTGCATTCGCCATGAGAGAGAGAGAGAGAGAGAGAGAGAGAGAGAGAGAGAGAGAGAGAGAGAGAGAGAGAGGAGAGAGAGAGAGAGAGAGAGAGAGAAGAGAGGGAGAGAGAGACACAGAGACAGACAGATAGACAGAGACAGAGAGATAGAGCGACAGAGAAGGAAAGAGGGAGAGAGAGAGACAGATGGAGGGAGGGAGATGCCAATCATGAACACACAGTATTCAAGACGTACGGAGATAATAATAATAAAGAACCCCGGGCGACAAAACTACATGTAAATAGCGCAAAATTGTTGATCTCCAAGTCTTTTAAAGTCTACAGCCAATAAACGCTATCCTTTGAAAATGCCATTATTTAATAAAACATCGTAGTTTCAAGTATACATTTTAGTGTTAATATTTCTAAAGTTTTCTGAAATTGTCGTACAAACGGTATTTGCAATTCATCACACCTAGCTTTGGTCTCGCCGACATAGAGTTACACGTCGATTTGAAGAGAAAAATACATTTCAGATATTGATTCACCATTACAGATTAATAGCATGCGCCAAGAGAGTTCATCATTCAGCCACTTATATGTTCTTCCGCAAAATAAAAGTACCAATATTAAGAAACATGAATGGATGGCGTTCAGAAAGTATGAAAATCCAATAAGACATTCATATTTAGATAGATTAAATGTAATTGGCAATGAATATTATGTATAGAGGTGTAAAATGACAAACAATGACGTGTTGAAACTGGGAACAATGATATTTCGTAGTTGCATATATATATATTCCTTTTTAAAAGTAGAACATGTGTCTATCGACTCTTCCATGATCTGACACATAACAACAAGAGAAAAACACGAGTTACTTTTGCTGTCCGAGATTTTATTAATACAGATGTGGTGCAACAGTGCGGTAATGTTTACTTGATTCACCAATACAGATGTATATAACATGCACTAAGATAACAGGATAGTTTGAATTTTATGACATGTAAATTGTCCTTTACAATGATGACTAGAATTGAATATTAGTTACAATGTAAAATTACAGAAAGTCGATCTCATAAAAGAATCTACGATTGTTTTACAGAATGTGTGGATACAATTCCTTAAAGTTTCCCGTGATTAGAGAGACTTAATAACGATTCAATAGCATTTTAATCACATATCTGAAGGAATCAGACAAAATGGCTACATTTTCAAAGAGACGAAATAATTGAAGCAAAGATTGTTGAACATCACATCACTTCAAAAGTTATAAGCTGTAAGAACACTGGGTAGTAATTGTTACTTAAAATGAACGTTCAAAATGTCGAACACTAAAATACTGAGATTAAGTAAAATGTCTGCCTTGATAATTTCAACGGCATCGGTACCAAGGATGTGTAAATTGCTTCGACTGAGTCCAAAAACTGTTAGTATAACCAGCCAAACGCCAAGAAACGGTACCGTGCAATGTATACCGTCTGTCCCCTAAATGTTATCGGCAGACTGGGACATAGCTTTCCAATGTAAGATTCTACCGTATGCAGTGCGGAAATCTTTCTTGTAGGCGTAAAGTATAGGGTTAATTGCTGAGTTTGAAAACGCTAACCAGTGCGTTATTTCAACGTATATAGGCTGAGCACATTTACAAAAATTGTTGAAGAGAAGAGCAAGGTAGCAAGGCATCCATAAAATTAGAAATACGATCGTCACCAAGAGCATCGTCTTTATTTGTTTCATTTCCCCAGACGAGAACGTGTGCATCTGAGGATCGTTAGATTGAACGACACCGTTTGAACCGTTTCTCAGCGTTGGTGCCAGGGCGTGGATTCTATTTTGTTTCCTCAAAATTTTGAAGACGTAATGGTTGACGTACATGATACCCAAGAGTGGAGTTAGGGCGGGAAACAAGTTAAACATGACGTGTTCAGTCATAAAGGGAAAGCAGAGAGGGTAAAAGATAATATCTACATTTCGGTCTTCAGTCCACCTGCCTAACGCCGGAAGCAAGCAAATAGCAGCTGATATCAACCACGTGACAACGATAACGACGACAATTCGCCTTTGCGTAACGATCACGTGATAGCGCAGGGGATACTTAATTGAGATGAATTTATCGAAAGCCAGTATCATTGCGCTGAAAATTGACTCGTGGCAAATAGTTCCCATGAAACCTTGGTGTAGACTGCAGGCCAGATGACCAAAGGTCCACGTACCACGAAGTCGATAGGCTATGTGAATGGGACATACAATGATACCGAGAAGGAAATCTGTTGTAGCGAGATTTATGATGGCATAGTTACTTTTACATTGCCTTATGTTTGGAAATGAAATAATGGCTGAAACTACAAGCGTGTTGTTGAGAAAGATGCACAAACTTATGACACATTGGAAAGCTATGCCAATTATGACAGCTGTTGTAAAATACGGCATTTGCACCTCAGCATCCACCGTTGTGTTATTCATGTTTCTAATCTTATAAAAATTTCTTTCACGAACAGAAGAATTTCCGTCAATTGTATACACAGACGCAAATCATAAACTTTCACTCGGGAGCACACAAGGATATGCCCCGCATAAGCTACAGAGTTGCAGACCTTCCAGTGGTAAACGATAAAACTGACACGTTCCCTTTTCCCTTTATATGGAAATCTTCAAATTTGAAATTGCCGAATAAAGTTACTAGTAAATTTCAAATGAGAACGATGTTTTGTGTCTCTGCAACGGAAATCTTGCCACGCCGTTGTCTTCTTCGATGTCTTCCAAGTCGCAGATTATTTTTATCTCTGTATTCTTGAAATGCTTTTTGTTGAAAGTTAACAGAATGAACACGCTCTTACTTGTAGATAGACCTTTGTCCCTTCACTGGAAAGCATTTCATTAATCAGTTTCCAGTCAGTTCTCATAAGACTGTTCCTCGTGGTGTTGTCCGCCGTCTTGTCACGAGTCAGGCCAATCAATTACAACTCACACAGCAGCATCACTCGTCTTGGAAAAACATAATATTGTGTGAAATGGTGAAATCTCCGAAGTTAATTGTCAACTTGAATACATACCGGGAGACGTTTATATTTTCAATACAAGGATAGATTCGTTCTTATTTTGGATGTCTCTTTTTTGTCGTCTTTAACGTCCAAGGATATATCACTTAAATAGGTGGACAGAAAAGACCTACCGACTTAAAAAGGAATATCGCACAAGGGGGAAATAATGAATGTAGCAGTCTAATCTCATTTAAATATAAATGATTTTAACACGATTTTGTCCATGTCATCGAAGACGAAACAAAATTTTCCTGAATTCCAAAAAAATCAGAGGAGGATTGTTTTTTTTTTCAAATTGTGAATGAGACTTTAATGAACTTAGCATTTTACTGGGTAATAATTTCTTCTTCATATACATCGTAGTTCTATTTCGATATAAAAGGAATCATTTCAATCAGTATTCAGCGTGCTGGGAGCACAAGACAAATAGAGTGTACTTAAAACACGCAAAGGAAATCCAAGGTAATTCACGACTGCTATGTTTACTGGGTCTTTAAAATGTGTAATAGCTGAATTATCCGTCTTGCTCTATTTTCTGAAAGACAAAATAATCGTTCTACTTACTTGATGTACAGTACATGGGTCTTCGGTTTTCATTTCAAATCTTCAGAAATGTCCTGAGATGGCAATGAAAGGGGTTTTTAAAGGATACTTTTGCCTGTAAGCAATAAACCAAATATTTCATCTCACAACATTTGCAATTTTTTAATGAATTTCCACATATAATAGTAATATCTTTTCTTGATAATGATCGAAGATGTGGTTCTACGATCATAGGTAGAGATTAAAAGTTGATTAGCTCCTATTAGGAAATTACAGAAGATGGCATTCGCGAAATTGCCTTCATAATTAATTGACATAGCCTATGGCTACCATCGCCACATAGAATTTATACTACATTCCGTTACAGGCGACATAACTGAAAGATTATGGAGTAAAAAGTTGTGCAGTTAATATTTCAAACTTTCTTCAGTTTCAAACTTTGACTGTGGTTTTCAGCTCACCCATCAACTGTGTACGGATGACGATCAAAGACACAGGATGAAGACTTCATTATTCCAACCCAAGGACACTGAAAGATTATGGAGTAAAAAGTTGTGCAGTTAATATTTCAAACTTTCTTCAGTTTCAAAGTTTGACTGTGGTTTTCAGCTCACCCATCAACTGTGTACGGATGACGATCAAAGACACAGGATGAAGACTTCATTATTCCAACCCAAGGACACTGAGTATCCATACAGTCATATTAGACGGAGGGGTTTCTGATGAAGTCGGGCGAAAAAATCTCAGGGTGCAATATGTCCTGCAAAGAATTGAGGCAGGTCACGCGTTGGTCGAAGGATAAACACGTGACCTGCAAAGAATTGATCTGATTTCGCTGGCATTTTGAGGTATTTTCGAGTTTAACCTTGACGTTACAACGAGATATATTTTCGATCATCCTGGTGTCACAACGAAGTGGTTATTGCATTACGTACATGGGCAGTACGATATCCTATCCTCGCCACATACGCTCGATTGTTCAGAAACAGAAGACGATAATATTTTTCTCTGTCTCTGTCTCCCCCTGCCTCTCTGTCTCTGTCTCTCTCAATGTATTTTAAACTTAACATTCATATGCATATTAAAGTACGAATATATCGCAGACGTTAAACATTAATGAACAAAAATTACACGGATGATTTCCTAATGTTAACCGAGACATTTATCCATTCTCTCCGATCCATTTAGAGCAAAACAACTTCACCCGTGGTATATAGTGAACAAGAATACACTAGCGATAAAATTAAAAATAAATTAAAGACGGATGTTGCTCTCGTTTGAAAACAATGTTCGGGCACCGCACGCTTTTCAAAAGAAATTTCAGAATACGTTCATCCTTCATGATGAATTCATTGCAATTTGAAAGATTCGATCTCTAGCCTAGAGGGGTCCCTATGACTACAATCATGTATGCCGGTAGCAAAACGCAAGTAATAAATTTTGCAGTTATTGATTGAATGTGTTTCTTTAGTGATTGTACATGTGTAATTAAAATACTCTAAGGTCATTATCTTCAGATAATATAATACTTGTACTTTGCAAATGAGTTTATACTGTGACGTTATCTTGAAATCGATTTTTTAAGATGTCTGTTGTGCAGGTCATTCAGGCAGGTGATATCTTTACATTAATTGTGTTCACTACCAAGTGGAATAATTGATATGATTACAATTGTTATTTAAAATAGTAAATAAGAGAGTTCAAATTTTATTATAACTTGACAAAGCAATCATGAATTGCGTCACAATCATATACCCGATAATGTAAACTTTCATTGAGTCCTACGGTACTAATTGTTATCCATTTAAAAAGTATATGCACAGGGGTGCTATACTTTATATCTACTATCGAGAACAATGTAATTTTGCACCTACATGATGCCCGTTCCACTGCGCGTTCAACTTTGAACGGTTTAAACATAATAAAACAATACAGAATTAAAGAACAAATTTACTTTGTTTTTTACTTCGTGATGTCTTTAAAAAGTAAAGATTTTGAATAAGGAATTAATTTTTCAAAAATAAAGAATACAGAGCTTTTTGCGTGAACCAGACTGTGTGTGTCTAGGCCCTTTTATCTCTTCGCCAACTTTGTGTTTATCCTTCGACCAACGCGTGACGTGCCTCATGCAGGACATGATAGCGAACGTCAAACTTAAATAAATAAATAAATATGTTGTCAATTTAAAAAGGCATTAAATTAAAAATGTAAAACATTCAAGACCATGGGCAAGGACAACTGATGATTTAGTAATAGTTCAAAACAGAATATAGTAAACACCTATTACCTTGCCTTAAGGGCTATAGCGCCCGTTTATTACCCCGAGGGGCCGTGCGTTATAAGAAACACATCAGTATTTCCCCCGGTCGTAGGTTGAGGGGTATAGCGATGTGTTTCTGGTAATGCATGGCCACAGGGGTAATAAACGGGCTCTATTGCCCGAATAATGACCAGGTTATAGGTGTTTTATAACACGCTACACGTTCATGTTGTATTGTGTTATGATTTTAATGTGTTTTGATATTATGCACCGCAACAATCCATTGTGACAAGTTTACTTGGCGATTTCTCCACAGCGGTAAAAGTAGCCCCACTTTCTTCCAAAAAATATTCTACGCATACCTAGCAGCATCCTGAGCTGTTCAAGTTCCTACGCTGTTGGGATGGAAAAATCTTGCTGTTTTAGAGAGAGGCTAGCTAGTCGCTGATCATCCCAGGCGCTCATCACCCGACATTGTTTCAAAGCTGCACACGACACTACGGTCACGTGACCGGACACCTTTCCAAATTTGGTAAAAAATTATTTCCCAAGGGAACTATCTTTCAAAAATACCCTATGACGTCACTTTTGTCGATTCTGTTGGTACTAATCTATTTTCCCGTCATTTGACGTATCCTGGCGAATCGCAACATGGAATGAGCATTTGGTGTGTTGTGATAAACTTAGGCTAGTTTTTTTTTACTACTTACATTTCAATATTTTTAAAATACATTTTACCTGCAACGACGTGTGAGAAACTGTCCTACATGTCAATTACACCGAGATAAGTTGGCTAATTATTATAGACCGCACAGCTGATTTCAAAGAATAAGGCTGTTTTAGAAATTTTGTGATCACCGATAAAATCGTTGAGAATCCTCCGTAGTTTTTAACCCCTCGTTACTATCTGTAATTTTTGAAGCCCTAGTTGTTGCTGACAACTGTTAGCATATATAAGTCATCAAATTATACATTCCTGTGCTAGCATAAGCCGCTACCAAACCACAGGAAAAAGCTAGAAGATTCCATCATTCTACAGGAACTTTCCGATCTTCTGGAGCTTAGCAACATAATTTCGGGCTCATCAAACATTTCAGGGAGTGTAAAGCTTTTACTTGAGGGATTCTCCATTTTCCTTGTGATTTTTTCTTTGCCCCCGAGAAATTCATGGCATACATTTATGACCCCCTAAGAATTTTTGAGGTTTTTCTCGTGGCAATCACACAAACAGCATTCACACATTCATACACACAATATCTGAGAATTTCATCACGCTGTGCTGGAATGTAATTTGTCGGAAAAAAATTGTCACAGATCTGTTCATATCTATACTGTTTAAAATTACAATTTATTTGTCTAATCGTTCTGCCAATGACCTGAAAACTTCAGCATACATAAGGGCGGACTGAGAAACTGAACTGAGAAAACGCCATGTAACCACGCAAAGCACTAAAATGATTATCACAGACATAATCAATGAATCACAGTTACTGATGGCTTGGTCGTATACTAATATGATATTGTAATAGCAGTTCACTATAACAATGTTCTGCGCATATAAAATTGACACCTTTCAATTCCCACTGTCATAATAAAGGGTAGATGTGAAAACTGTAGCCATTAAGCCCAATGCTGTTGTAACCAGTGGACTTTGCCAGTTATGTATTTTCTGTATTTCCTAGAAGTTCGTGTATGTCAATTACTGTACGGCTGGGATTTTTCTTGACATATACGCAATCTGCACTTTTAGGTTTAAACAGTAGTATTAGTTCTTTACAGTTCAAATGTCAAATATTCCGCATTTCTAAATTTCTCTCAACAAGGTGAATATTCGCGAAGACTGATGAGTTGATAGAGATCAAAGTTTACATAGATCAGGCTGTTTACGTAAACTCTAAAGCTATCTTTTATCAAGTTGATCGAACGGACATTGCTCACAAGTGAAAGCTGTGCACCTATCACACAATACACTGTATGCAGAGAGGTATTGCTATAAGTCGAAGTTTTAATTTTCTCCAGCATATTGTGAGCCGACTACAATTTTTTACATAAGTACGGTCAGATGTCTGTGATTGTTGCGTTAACATTTATTACGCCTGTTTCACTGAGCATTTGTCGATGCATTCATTTTAAGCTGTGAGTAAGACCCAATGTTTTCTGTATTCCACATACATCGGCAGAAGTGCGAGTGTTTTTTTCAGAAAGAACTTCAAAAATTCCGTTGCGTTGAAGAATTCTCATGTCACCGCTTTTGTTTCCCTCCCACTCAATGAAATCATGAATGCTTACTGTAACGTCACATGGTAATATTTTCATTATATCATCAATATCATCAAAATATGACAAAGAGTAAACTTTAGCAACACAATTACAAAATGGAAAATAAACATTCATTAAATCGTCGCTATAATATTTTGAAAGAATGTGTACCGGTGAATCAGAGGCGACGGTACATGTACGATGAACTTTTTATAATGTCATCACTCCAGCACAAAATGAATGTTGAATACATTGAGAAATAGACTAAAGCTCACTCGGAATAATTCATAAGCTCGGGCAATATCTCACTGGTTAAAAGGGAATAAGATTAACATGTCATAAATTGTCTCGTTCCCAATATAAGACTTGAAAACGCATCTAGTTGCATCCTATCACAATGAAATACAAGAAGAACTGAATAAGATCATATATAAATCGCTTGATAAAATACAAATGACAGAAAAGTGAATGCACATTAAATAAATTTATTTAATCGAATAGGTTAATAAAAAGTAGAAGATACAGTGTCACTTCGATAACTATACGGTTATGTTCGACTCAACAGGACTGTGCAGCCAACTTGAAACCTTTCAATATTTCACGATGTATCATTAGGTAATATGTCAATGGCAAACATGCAACCACATCATCATCCAATCAAATTTCGTATATGGGGAAGTTTGTTCTTTAGTGAATGTTCACACGAACATTGTTACGTCATCTTTTGATGACAACACGTAATCTTCGTACTTAAAATATACAGCCTCAACTGTCTGTCAAAAGTAATATTTGTCATGGTTGAGTCACTTAATTAGCCAAGCTCATCACCGGTGCGCGGACTTTCAAGACCGATTGCATGCTATGAAATGAGGCCTTATACTACAGTTGACAATTTAAATCAAAGCCCTGTGTACCCAGCTCAGCAAAAGTGGCATAACCAGGGCGTTGCACAAACATGAAGTATGCTTGGCTTAGAAGTAATTGAAGCTACATAGCGTAAGGGGCCATAATAGACTTTACATGTCTGACTCTTACACGGAATGGTTTAAAATGCTATCATAAAATAAACTGATTTCTAACAATTTTCCTTCCGTTTATCCATCTTTGTGATTATCCGGTATTTTCTGTATTTTCGGAGAAACATTTCAAACGTAATATTTTTACATAGGCAGTCTTGAAGTCTTTCTTGTATGCGTAAAGTAGAGGGTTGACCGCAGAGTTGGCGAAGCCAAGCCAATGAGTAATTTCAATTCCGATCGGTGGCATGCACCTGCAAATGGAAATAGCCACTGCGCAGATGTAAACGGGCAACCACAGAATTAGGAACGCAACAGCGATCAGCACCATGCTCTTAATCACTTTGATTTCGCCAGGTTTGATTTTGGTAGCTTGATCGCCTGCTGCATGGTGATTGGTTGCTGGCATTTGCATCGCCATCTCAGGATGGACTCCCCTCCTTTGGTGTCGCAAGACTCTCAAAATATAAAAATTTATGTACAACATAACCAGCAGAGGTCCCAGACCAGGAAGGTAGGTATAGCCGACGTATGTCCAAGAATAGGGAAAGCAAAGCGGATATAAATACGTTATTTGTGAACCATGATCTTCTGTTAGACCAACTAGAATTGGGAAATACCCTTCGATGAATCCAACCAGCCAGAGGGCTGCTATGGTGATTTTTATGCGTTTTGGCGTCACTATGTTATAGTAGTGCAAGGGATATTTGATAAAGATGAATTTATCAACGCACAGTAAGAGAGCATTAAAGCCCGACTCATGACATATATAACACATAAAACCTTGGTATACTCTGCATGCGAATGGACTGTATATCCACTCACCTTGAATTCGAAAGACAACACTTAGCGGTAACACAACAACTCCGAGCAAAATGTCAGTCACCGCCATATTGATGATGGTAAGATTGTTTTGAGAACGTCGCAATGTTGGGAACAGTAATAAGGCCGAGAGAACCAGGATATTGTTCCCGATTACAAAAACTGTGATAAAAATTTGCACAGAGAGAAATGAGATAAGTGGAATAGTCAATTCATATGGTAAAGGGTTACTTTGATTCAGATAGTTTAACTGCGTAGAATGGTTCATGTTTTCCTGCATAAATTTTCAATCTAATTGAGATGTGAGTTTTTCCAACGTTGGACTTGATTTCTATGTTATTGTTAACGTTGGTGAAATTATCTGTCAGTTTGCAAAATAACCATCGCCAAGTAATCACGTCCTGTTTTTCAAAGATGATGTCACTGATTTCTTATATCTGTTTCTTGTCTTCATCTACCTTCACATCACACAGACGACTGTCGTTTGATGCTTAGCAATTGCACCGGTACTGATTAACATCGTCCAAGACTGGATAGCATCTTTGCATTAAGTTTTCATGATTACTATTCTTCAACACCGAAGATTGTGACCAAAGTAACAGTTGAGACCATCATGGCTGCAAATGAATATACAAGTATTATTGTGAGAAAAGGTGTTCAGAAGCATAATCTGGAAGATAGATTAAGCTCTATAGGGTGTGAATATGTATGCTATGAGCTACTATTATACGATTGCTACTGTCTATCGACGACATAGGTCTTATTTCTTATGGACAAGGACATGATCACGAAGAAAATATTTTATGATGGAGATTTGTGGAAGAGCCATGAACTTACCACAGATGAATGCATTTTTACCTTGAGTCAATATGATGAAATCTGTAATACCTGGAAATATATCGAAATAAGTTGTCCAAGCAAGTTCAATTGCCGAGACAGAAAATCTTGAACGAGGATGCAGATGTTGTTGAGATCTCACCACTGTGAATCTGAGCACCACAAAACACCGATGTCCCAGACTGCAATTCTGATAAAGTAATGTTTCAGGTCCGACTCGCTATTTAAGAGCCGCTACAGCTATGCCTCATTACTTACACTTTACAAGTGATTATTTTTTAAAGTAACAGAACCGCATATGGCTTTTGCCTTTCCGACACAATCACGTGACCGCATTTCTGATCATTAACGTTCTCCAGGAGACTTTAAATGTTGGCTAGTTTGTTGTTGGGCCAGCTGTTCTAGATAATATTGTTATCACATAATGTAAGTAGTTCCATGACACTATTCTACAAGCAATCGGCTGATCAATGGCTTGGTCTCACCAATGGCAAGAATTGGAAAGATAAATTGTCTGGAGGCAGTAGGCACAGAAAATAATTATGCATCCTTTTCTCTCTTGTTTATATGGACAAAAAGGACCTCGAGTGACACTGAAAGAATCTGTTGCACAGAAAGGCATACACAACTCTAGTAATTGCGTTTTACCACTTTCTACTGTCCCCATTTTTACATATAGTATTTTTATCACTAAAATCACGAAAATTGATTTACTGTTTTTGTATCAGTGTAATAAATGATGTATGTCACACAAGGAATTTTGCAAAATACAACATACACAATACATTACAAAGTTCTCCGCCTGATTTTAAAGACAAATTAATATTTATCGACGATCCGTTTAGCGATATGTTTTCTGTCAAAGGATTTAAAAAATACTTAGTATATCAATATTACATTATTTAATCCCCGTTTATGGTGCCTGCAGCATGATGAGTAGATTTGTCGACGACAATATTCTCACTGTCGGCTTTTACAGTCATCCACTGAGGATATACATTGATATTAAACTTTCATTGCTACACTAGAAATCGGCAACACGATCATAGAGAGGGGTATTTGCAATATTAATATTGGCCGATATCGTTATACCGATTCATTTGTATGAGGGTGCCATTGCTCCAGGGGAAATCAACACCTCAGAGCTATAAGATAATTTTAAACGATGGTAAGATGTCTTTAAAGTTTAAGTTGCACCTGACAAATTTTGAGCTGTTTAGATGGTAATGGTATAGTCCAGATTCTTTTCGGTCAAGATATTCAAAACATAGTTCTATTTTTCCGAAAGAATGGGCGACATCATTTGGTCACGTGATCAATCAAGAGCAGAACGGAATAAGTAATTCTAAATCTACAGTTGTGTCTAAAAACATGGCCTTGTTTAGAAATTTTGCAAGTTTTGAAATAAAAACAACTTATAACGTTAACGCTTCCTTGTGGCGTACAAGTGCTTCATGGGAAATGGAATTTACCTGATGGTTTTATCTTGGCAACAAATATAAATTCCAAATAATTTAAATTTAAAGTTTTGGCAATGTTTTCCGTGATTAGGCCTCTGCAGAATATACTGAATTTGAACATTTACTGTGATGCCTAAATCAATGTTGAATAAAATCGAGTTATGAAGTTTTGTAGTAGCCGTCCGCAGTAACGTTTTCAGGTGACTTTGGCCAATTTGATAGTATGTTTTGGCACCGTTCTTTGTTAGACAAGACTTTTTAAGTACAGGAAACAGTAACTTTCTACATGGTGTGTATTTGATTGACTGTTTTGTTTCCATGCCACTTGGATGGAATTGTGTAGTGTTGAATATAAGGTTAATAAGTTTCTCTTGTTTATTCCTCCTCTAAGTTTTTGCAAACAATTCCCTCTGATTGACCAAGTCATTTCTCTTATCTTCAAATATGTCTTCCAGTCGCATAATGCCGTATTTCACCGCCTTAGCGCCATTATAATGCAATCACTCGCCTCCTAATTTAGAAGAGAGTCCGACAAACAATTCGTTTAGATGCCAAAAATGACGACTTAACCCCCCCCCAAAAAAAAAAAAAAAACAACAAAAACAACAACAACAAAACACCACACCCACCCCAGTCCAAATTTCTGTCCAGTCTCTAAGCTAAGAGGACAGTCGTTCATTAGCAGGTAAAACTAAAGCTTGATGATTCCTACGGATGCAAGTTTGAGACACAAACTTCATTTCAGAATTACGCCATGTGAGAAAGATTTACAGGTACTGCATTCAAACAATTCTCGTACAGTTGATGCAAGAATTGAAAGCATATTGCTTTTCTCTCAGACAGTAATACCTGTAACAGAATGCTTCATCGTAAAGACGTGTGTGGACCCGTATCGTCACTGCACTGCTAGAGCGTAATCGAAATGCGGTGTTGAGTAAGTTCATTAAAATCCAGTACAATGCCACAGTACAGACTTATAGTGTATGTTAGCATCAAGCTGATGGTGTGATTTCTGTAAATCTATCGAGTATACCTATCCTCAACTTTGGTAAACGGACTGCAATTGGTCAAACTTGTTTTATAAGTGAATGGTTCGGTGCAAACCGATGATGAAATATTGGACAGGAATCACTCAGACTTGATCACTGATGTTCATTACACTTCTAAAGAGAATCGTTCCGATGAACTTGTTCTAATATAGGCACAAACGCCGCATTCCTTTAGATGTCGACGGACTAGAAATCGTGGACGTCCATAAGAGGATGACGAAGAGCTGAGCATAATGATGACAATAGACTGTTCACCATGCAGTGTCTAAAGTAAGAGTGTTTACATGTAAATGAGTTCACAAAACTGAACTTGGATGGAGCCTGTAAAAATTCCGATGCACTACGCGGAGTTGGAGTGAAAAATCCCGAACTCGAGGGCGCTCGCTTCGCACCCCCCCCCCCCCGCGCCTTACGTAAAAAGCGCTCTAGAGCGACGGATCTTTCAGTCTATATACTGTGTGAGACGTGAAGGTTCGACCATTTTAATCACAGGTGTTATTTATAAGGGTAAGTTATTTTTCATTGGGAATATTAAAATAAATGCAAATATTGAAGCTAGTCTTTATGGAAATGACCAAAAATACATAGAGCTCACAAGCGTAGCTCAAGGCGTGACCGACGACTGGTCTTCCCATGAACAGTATTTCACAGTCGAACCATTGCAATGTAGCTGTAGTTTCTAGATTGGAGCACGGTTGCTCACGGTAAAGTAACAGTGATTTGAGCTACTGAACTAGTCTTGCAAACAAATTTCCCGAAATGTTCTCAACACTGTCGATGCTGCGAATCGAAATTTATCTTCGCCGTTTGTACGTATGATCTCCGAAACCAGTCGCCTTACCACCACCACTTATCACTGCTGGTTGCGATTGTCTTTCCACGGACGTACGTTCTTCTCTGTGTAATGTGCATTCTTTCGATGGATTGCATGTACTCCAAGGCAATAGATATAATTTAAGAAGGTATGACGATAAAACGTTGGTCTATTTTTTTCTGTTCAGACAGACATCTATGACCGTTATCTAGTTATTGTATTGTACGATTTGTATAAAACAGCACAGTGCAGCATTCTCTGAGCAATACAAACATGAAACATGTCATGTGTATTTAAAGAATTTGTTGTATTTCGGTCAGGTCTTTCTTTGTATTGAACCAAGACCTCAGCGAGTAGCACACAAGACATCTGTGTGTGTTGAACAATCAAACTCCGAAGTCAAATGACAAGCGCTGTGCCATGATAACATGATTAGTCAAGACGGTATCACATTTATGTAACAACTTGACACGTCATTCTTCGTCACGTTAGCCCTAGCAACAGAGCAACGGATGAAAGTTACGATATTTCATAGTGCAAAGACTGTTACAATCGCCAATTTATTTGTTATCTGGCCAAATGACTCCCTGTCTCACTAGGCATTTTGCTAAATGGCTTGACGGGTTAATGTGGTGTTCTCTGTAATGGTCTTCTGAACAAGTGTAAAGATGTTAACGTCTATGCTTAAATTCTACCCCTGTTGCAACGAGGAACAGCACACTGTTTGTTTGTTCAAGGTCGCTTCTCTACTTTCGAGGAAAACTGGTGTTCCAACGCTGTGTTTACTCGGCTCAGGGCTTGGAGACAGAGACGAATGATGTTGAGCCACGTAGGTATATGTATATTTGCTCTATAATGTCTTAACACTATAGTTCTAAGTTGTCTCCATTATGGTTATGCTTCAATTTTTGTGTAATAATTTTAATCTTAGAGCAGGAAAATCGTTTTTTCTTCCCATCTTGTAACTTTACATTATTAAAAGCTTGCTGCCATAACGGTCTCTATGAATATGCTATGCAGAATATGCTTGCTCGGACCGCTTTGCAAACATTAACCAGGGAATGCTTTTAGATTTTACCTCTTGGGTAATGCTGTCATTTTTACTCAGTTTACGGTGACGTTAATGTTTCTGCTGTCTCTGCAATTCCAGTACAATTATTTTACAGTCTGCATATCACAATACTCTACATAACGATACCGACATTTTTTTCTTATTTTAATACCTTTGAATGTTGACAACTCTTTCCGTTTTACATACTAGTAAAAGCGATAATGCCAAGCAACCTAACATCCTATAAGAATACGTTTAGATATTACAGTAAAAATTCCAATTACCACGACAATCATGGCCTTCAGGTAGTCGTTTAGCTCTTTTCATTGTCATTCATTCAATATGTGCAAGACAAAGACGCAATTTTACCGATGGTATGGCCAATAAGTGATGACGTCAAAATCGCCGTACGCATAAGTGAATACAGACGCCTTGTAATTGTGTGCCATGTTGTGTCGGATGAAGCACAGTGGGGGCCAGGAATTGGGGTTATCTGACCAAATTGTCGGAACGGAGCGAGCGTAATCCTTCCTATTATTTGCTGTTGAGAGAGAGACTGCCGAGTTGCCACACATCAAAGTTACTTCGCAATGCTACCGCTGCAACTATATAGACAATATTTCTTAGGGTCTGTACTACAACTGCTTGAATTTGGCATAAATACTGTTCATAATTCAGGATTCAAGTGCAGTTGGGTACTTTTTAAGTATACAATAATGATGTAAATTACAATATTTATCTATTGTAATCAGATTACCCTCTTCAAATAAAGTATAATAATAATTTTATCAACAATATTAATAATCATAAATTTATTAATAAGTAACTTTTACACTTTTGTTGTGACTAATAATGCCTTATAACCACATTTATGCAGTCCATCTATATATCTTGTCGGGAGCTTCTCCCTGATTAATAATCATTTGAGACAGAAAATAAAATCAAAACCCAGCATTTGTATGAATAGAAACATATTACCAGAAATTAATCCTTAGTGTCATAATAAAGTGTTACGTGGCTCTGCATAATATGTGGCGGCATTTGCAGTGCACTGTGTGGCGGCATTTTCAGTGCACTCTTTTCATATTGAGATTATTTCGCAAATACCGGGTTGTGTTTGGGGGGGTCTTAGTACAAGTGCTTCAACCATCGAACATAGAAAAAGAAAGTCAACGTGAGTCCTCCAAATAGAAACTAATATCAGCGAACATACCCATCTCATTAAATATTCAGCATCTTGGGAATGTACAGGAGCTGTTCCGCCACGACTGAACGCACCTTTGGTTGCGAAGTAAGATATATTTTCTTAGGGGCGCTAAATAATACTAGTAAGTGATGCTATGAGTGGACTGTCTAGGTTATTAACAATTCAAACACAATTTCTTTGTGTCCGCTTATCTTCAGTCTTGCCCTTTATTCTTTACCAAATGAAAGGTGCGTTTATACGTTATGTGCACTTCCTCCTATTATTATGTACATTTTAACACATAAAACAAAACTGCACTGTCTACCTACAGAACTTCTACGATTTCTTCTGCGATCGTATTACTTTACCAAAGCACCCCCGTTTTTGTAGTTTGATTTGTTCGTATTTCAAAAATTAGTAAAATCACAGTCCCTGCACACATGTGTGGGGACTGTTGTAAAATCAATCTGTCAAATTTAGACCCCTCTCAGACCTTACCGGTATAGGGTCTATGAATACCAATCGATCATATTCCGCCAGCAGTTTCGTTCCAAGCAAGAGTCAATTGCTGATTGAGGGCGCATGTACTGCTGAAGGGGCACGCAAGGTCGGTCAAAGGACAGGTGACAGCTGACGCTGGATGCTTCAGCTGCAGGTCAGCCATATCGAAAAGTGGCTAGCGGTGGAGCAGAGCGCGTTTTGAACTGTTACTCCTACTCAAGTGAGTAAAAACCCTAAATGACTCCATAGTCACCTGAGTTCTATTCCGCTCTTTAGTCCTACGAGTATGGCGAGAGTGTCCGACTTTGGCTACGCCGCCTCCCAAGGAGGGAGGCAACTTGGGAGGCGGCGTAGCCAAAGCCGGACACTCTCGCCATACTCGTAGGGCTATTCCGCTCTGCGCCTATGCGCCCCATAGACGTGTGTACATATACTTCTCAGGCATAACGGGGTATGTACACACGTCTATGGGGCGCATAGGTGACTGTGATGACTCTAAGGTGCAAATCAAGTGTGTAGTTGACACGATGCTGGAGTTGAAATTGACATAGCCTGGAACAAGTACATAAAGCTACCTAACGGGCGAGTTTGACCCGTGGCCGAAAACGACACTATCCCTCTTTAAATTGTAATTCCCTTTTTCAGATTTGAGCTACGCTCTTCACATTTTGCCAACTTATTAAATGGTCCACACCTAACATGACAATGAAAATTTTAATCACAGAACATTGTTCATCTCGTTTGTTCTTGCTTCTTACCTAACATTCCGTCTTTATTGTTAGCGCTACGCGCATGTCAATGCTTTCCTGCATATTTTGTTGTCGCACGAAACAGAGGTTGACCTCAAATGACCGCCACCCCCACGCACAGGGCTATTCATCGTTAGATGGCTGGTATGGTGTCTCGTTCTTTGCCCTAAAGTCACTAAGGCCAATCAAAATGAATGATACATTTGTTTTCAAATTAAGTCCATACATCACAATCTCTACTTGCTATAAACATCGATTGATTTTGATTTAATCGTGCACATCTAGGAAGTTCGTATGTGCGTGTTTGTATCTTTTAAAATATTTAAAGTCCACATATACAAGGATATACATCCATGCATTCTTATGCCGACCTACATACACCTAGGTCAAATAGTTGTTTTCATATGTGAACAGTTCATACTGAATGTGGAGACTGTTCAAGGTGAATCACTGCGTTTGTCACGACGACACTTGTCAGTAAATCTCATTTAAATTTGTGATGTCACTATGATTTGGTTTGGTATTGGTGCTGTTGATATTGTTGTAACTATTTATATAAGAGTTTCTGTTTCGCTAATTAATTTATCTGTTGATATTGTTGTGATTAATTTTATAAGTGTTTTTTTTAATTGGTTAATTTATTTATTAGCTGTTCTTTCGTGTTTTGTTTGATAAAAAGATGGCCGACGACAGAAGTGACCAGAGTAAACTTTTGCCACAGGTCAAACAAGGAATAGTTCCAGATGAAAGCTATGGACCCCCGACATTTACATCCGATGACGTGACGAAGATGGTGGTGAGACTGTATGGCTTAAATGTTCAAAAGATAACGGAGCTGAATAGCTATACCGATCAGAATTTCCGTATCACAGCTACAGACAGTTCAAATGACATTGTTGATTTCATCTTGAAGGTTATCAATGCAAAAGAATCCTCGAATATGGATTTCATGCGTGGAATGATTAACATTTTATTGTATCTTGAAGAGAAGGGAATCAAATGTCCTAAACCTGTCAAAATGCTGGATGGAAATTATTTATCTTGGCATACACTTTCAGGTTAGTATGCTTCTTTTGTTTTAATTTTACCATTTACATTAACTAACAACTTGGGGAAACCCCGTGCGTAGCTCCATGTCATACCCCGTGCATTTCATAAGTCATGAATATTGGGGAAACGTTGGATGACAACGAAAACAAAAAGAGACCAACGACGATGTGACTATTGGAGTACTATGAATTTGAAGAAAGTTAGTATTAAAATGGCGTTCTTTGTGAATATAAGTTTTGAATAAAACAAAACCTTGTATATTTTGTCGTCTAGTAACTGTGCTACAGAAATTGAGGGTCCTACATGTAAAAGTGAATTAAAGGAATTTATCTAACGGAGATGTCTTCTGTTGCGGTGTTTGGTCCCATATGTAGTTAGAAGAAGCAATAATTACTATAGATAGGGATCATGCCATAGAATTTACTATTACACGATTAATAGACATTCAACTGCGCAAATAAAATTCATTGTGAAAAATCTAGTTTCTCCAAGATTTTATCAATATTTTTATCCATGTTGATACATCAAGCGGTTATTGGCATCGGAAAGTCAGATGCTGTATTATTAATGAATTGACTATGGGTTGATTACTTTATTTCTCTACTTAATCGCTCATGGTCCGGAGCATGTAATTTTCGTTAGAAATTCGGAAGAGTATAAATTATTTTGGATAAGATAAGAACTTAATTTGCATAATATTAATGCTGTATACACAAAGACGCGTACGCTGAGCCTGATGTGTTTTAGCAGCATGTTTCCGGGGCTTAATTTTAGTAACGAAGTGTCTTTAGTACGAGACTACTAATTTGTTTTGATCGATCCGTCCATGTGTTAGCATGAGAATCTCACAAGAGGTCTACTAACCTGCAAGACATGTAAATTGTACTCCTTATGATTACTTCAAGAGCTTCATTGATGTTTATAATTAGATGATTATTTTATTTCTAATTCCTATATGTTTGAAGGCACACCATTTAGGTATTGCAAAAAAATATCACAGGCCCCGACAATATCGCTTCTCTTTTGATCTCAAGCTTGGCAGTATGTAACTTCTAGATATGTGTACTCTTGAAGACTGAGATCCAAACTCTGTTTATATATGTACAAAACCTCAATCGTCCGATCCGCACAGCTTGGTTAGCTAGGTCGGTGTGGTATAGTCTTCTGCGCGAAGAAACACCCTTGGCCAGCGAAGGTGGACAATCTCTTGCTGACGGTTTCCGTCGATGGGAAAGGTGAATTGTCATAGAATGTTCAAGTTTATTTTTTTTCAGGAGGAGCTGAGCACGCGGTTTACCTGCAGACCTATATACACGGAGTTCCATTGAATGAAGTGGAGGAAATATCCCCGCAACAGTGCTACTTACTCGGCGTGAATTTGGGTAAGATGGACAAAGCACTACAGGTAAAACTACGCTAGAAATCACTTAATGTTGAAATTTGAATACGATAAGGAAGAGATGATGATGATGATTTCTTGAAACAATTTTCTGTAAGTGAGAAAAGAAAAGCGTTTGCTGTCACCTGTTCCAATTTTGCCACAGTTGCCATGGAAAGAGGAAATCTAACCAATCACAGATTTTAAGCGGGTGGCCGCTTTTTAAAAACAGCGCCCTCACGTGGGCATTTTAAATACCAAGGAACGCCCCTTTGACCATATATGGGCATATTTAGATTACAGGTGACTGTATACCTTTAAGGCATTCTTTTCACTGGGTACATATGAATCCCGAATTACACTGCCAGTAATATATTCACCGGGACAGAAAGATGTTTGTTATCAAGCCTAACATTTTACAGATATTCAAACATGAAGCAGTCTTGCCAGCTTTTTAAAATCGATTTGAATTTCTATCGTTACTTGAGTCATCGACAAAAATCCCATTTATTTACTGATTTTCCGGACCAGTTTTTAATAATAATTAGCGTATACCAGTTGTAAGTTATAAAACGTTTTACAGGAATTTAAGCATCCTGGATTTCGGAAGGAAAATACCCAGTGGAGGATTGAAAATATACCTAATCTAAGTAAATATTTACCAGAGGTTTGTGATGGAGACCGTCGTAGATTAGCGTCGATAGTATTGCAGTCGTTTGAAGATAACGTGGTACCTGTCTATGGTCATCTTCGTCAAGGTAACATGATGTCTGCATTAGGGTCACTGGGTGTCAACGATAAAAATATGGCGCCAAGGGCAGATGTGTATTCGAAGGGATCGTAGACACCTTTAGACGCGCTTGCGTATTTTCATCTCATGCTCGAAATCAATTTCTTAGAAAGGCGACGACTTTCTGCTTTTAGTACAAAAATGAACACCGACTTCAATGAGAGATATCCTAACTGAATCCCAGGCGTTAACGAGTATGCGTTTCTAGTATAAAAGATGATAGTATACGCATCTATAGAATTGAACTGAGTCGAACAGCAAAACCAATGTAAAGTTGCCGTGCAATGTACCTCAGCCCAAATGTATGGGTAATCGTATTGGTATAGTGAAACTGGTTTGAAACATATGCTTGTCAGACCCCTTTATCATTTCCTCACACTGTCAAAAACTATTGCAGACGCCAATCTCTAATATTTCATTGACCATTGATAGAGATGTCATAATAATCCTCAAAGTAATCAATCAACGAAGTCAAGCTTTGCGATGGAGGTCATAAAAATGTTTGACAACCACTATAGTATTCACTTCACAAAGAATTGTGAATTAGGGAACTTGAATGTTTCATGAAATGTGATTCTGAATGACAGTTTTGGCTTTATAAATGTGGTTGCCACCACCAGAGGTGTACGGAAAATACAAGATAACATCAGTATTCTTCTGAAATTCATGCAGTTTGAATTAGCCTTTCCGATACTTATCAAATTTTCCGCGACGTAGGTTAAACTTTTTCATATCTCAAACTGAAAGAAGTGAAATTACGCAAATGTTCTAAAAATATCCTGCATTCTGATTTCACTTTAAAATGATAACATAAAATATGTAATTATTCACCTGGGGAAAAAGTTTATCAGATCGATAACAACTTTGTAATCAAGAAGTGATGTGTCTTTTCTTTGTCAAGAATAGATAATCCCATATTTGTGGAAATGTTTAATTTTATTTTTTCTCTTCTATCAACCTATTGTCTTAGCCACTGGAAGATTGACTGTTTCGCCAGCAAATCACGTAAATTGACAAAACATTTAACTACTTTTACGCTATACTATCTTACAGGTATTATACACTGTGATTACACGCCAGATAATATCATCGTTCAGCTAAATGATGACGAAACAGCCAAGATTTCCGGTGATGCCTACGCCATTTCAGGCGTAATTGACTTTGGAGATGTAAAACATTCCACCTATTTATTCGAAATTGCGATATCAACGGCAGAGTTTGTTATGGAACAGCCAACAAACACGCCTTTTGTAGCCAAGTCATTGCTAGCTGGATATGAAGCGGAATTTCCATTAACTGAGCAAGAAAAGTCTCTGCTAGAAATCTGTTCCTTGGCTCGCCTGACACAGCTTGCCATATTGTCATCATTGGAACTTAAAAGACAACCCACCAATAAATACGTTGACAGAATTGCAAAAACGGCATGGAAGAGTTTAGAACGTTACACAAGTGAATCTTTGTTTAAAGAGGATCATAGAATTATCCAGCAAATTCGAGACATGACGGAAAACTTCTAAATAATTTTATAATGAAACATCAGTGTGGAATGACTTTGTCAGTTTAATTGTCACCTATGCAGATTCTATGTAGACCTCCAGTAAAGATGGCGTCTACGTCACAGTGTCGTAGCAAACACTGTAGAGTAATTTGACGTATGCTTATCAGGATGGATTTGGTTTGCAGCCCCTGTCACATAATTATGTACTGCTTTGAAAAGTGAAAGACTTCAACTTTTGCCCAAACTTTCCCCGAGGAATCTTTCAACCATTCTCTTTCAAAATGAAGAATCAAAATTAGGGGTCACCCTGCAAACTTTAGTACTATAGAAACAAATTACCCGAAATTTACCGATATTTGAAATTCATAATGGCTGCCATCCATGTGTTAACTCTATGGAGAAAAATAAATTTTCGATTTTCAAAAAACTAAGAATGTGAAAGTTTTTCTTTCCCCTGGGGCTTCAAAATGAGCCCCTACAACTGGTGATCAGAAAGAATTGAAAAAATTTGAGAGTCCAAATACATGTATCTGTCATTGAGGCACATTCAAGTTCAAGTTCAAGCTCCCAGGGTGGAACATATTTATAACAGTAGTGTTACCAAATTCTGAAAATACCTCATTTAAATGCAGGTAAAAAGAATTTATTTTATCAGTGTAGTAATTACATGTAAAAAGAAAGTGGTAAGTGTCTTCTATTTCATCACGACAAAGTTTAAATTTTCCATTACCTTTATCATTTGCCCAGTTGAGTTTATATCCCTCAAGGTCGATAGAGTTTGTTCTTATTTTAGAAAATAAAGAAACAACACGATGATCTTGAGGGTCATTCACATAATTTTCTCGTGTATTATCTTTTTTGACCCAGAAATAGTGTTGCAAAGATTTCATATTTCCAATGGTTTGTTTAAACGAAACCAAAACAATATGGTTATTGATAGTTCTGAAACTAGTCAGCCATCTTGTATTCATTGGAGGGTATGATTTATATCTGAGATGATCTAGTCCGTTGTCAATGAGAATATGATGCACATACTTTGGCCAATTCCATACCAACTTAGCATTACTTTGATATGATTTATTAAGTGCAATGAAGACTACTTTGGTCCACCTATCATTGTCCATTTTTTGTAATCTATCTAGGTAATTTACACGTGATCTATCAAGCAAATGTGAATATCCATGCAGCCCAGATCACCTAAAACTGCAGAGCTGGCAACATTTCTATTTTCTTTCAACAGAAATTTTCCAAATTGGTATTGTAAACTTCTCAATGTCCTAGGTTAAAACGACCTTACTTCATCATCCAATTATCCCAAATTAGTTCCAATCGTGTTCATTGCGACAGGTCTTGTAGCGTATCGTCTTGTACCCTCATCGAATACCCACTACCGACAATGTACCGTACATAGCCATCGCTGCTATGATATAAAGCGTCCCCTCCCATCCACATTTGTCGATTAAACCTGGTAAAGTGGCGGGACCAGCACTAAACGCTGATCGAAGAACCGGCAAGATGCTATTTATATAACACGAGTTTTTCCATAAAAATGCACCCGGGGCATCCTAATACTTTATGAGAAAAACTTTATGCCAGACTGGTATCATTCAACACACCCAAACATGTAGCCCTAAGTAGTTGCTGAGAATCAAAAAGTCATCCGAGGTCATCAAAAAAGTGGGAGAAGCTTCGTTTCATTTTATCGTTCATTTCCAAAAATCAGTCCCCTCACTCTTTCAATTTTAAGATCTCGTCAAAGATCATAAAAACACTTAGCAATAATTGTTGGTTACTGTGACACTAGTCAATATGCAGCCAACACCATACGACCTCAGATGACCTTTGACCCACAAATGTGCGAGTCTGGGCAGCGTAATAATATTTAGGACAAATAGTCGTGAAGAGATGGAACACACATCAAGACTATTAAGCCATCATGATCCATTTACTCTGCAGATAAAATAACAGACTGTATACAATTTGAATATGTATTGCGTAATTTCAGTAAGCAAACTGGATGAGAACAGCCGTTGATACTCAAAACTTTTTGTTTTATTCTTCATATTGTCTTTTCTGAAAATTATCTTCATTGCCATTTACATATGTGGATGTGTTCCTTCAACTCAGAAAGGCACAACTTAAACGAACTTCCTGACAAAATTCAGAGTGTGTCCCTTTCATGAAATGCTGCAATGAATCGATGCAAAGACATTCTGTATACTGAAATTAAAATCGAAGTTATTTTGTGAGTTTTCCGACAAGTGGTCGTCGTCAACTAAAAGACTGCCAATTCTCCAAGACTGCATCGAATGAATCTATGCAAAGACATGCTGTACACTGTAATTGAAATCGAACTTATTTTGTGAGTTTTCCGACAAGTAGTCGTCGTCAACTAAAAGACTGCCAATTCTGACATTCTTAGCTTATAAAGGTATAATCACATTTTCCATATAGTTGCGTTAGCTGTAACTGTCCTATATATTTTCATTATTTTTTCTGTTTGTAAAATTCATTCCCATCCAAAATTATATCCCTCAACAAGTCTAGTGTTCATCATATCGTAATGCTTGTATGATTGTGATGACCATTATAGTCGTCGACAGTCGGATATTCGACCTGAGTAGAAATCATTTTCTCCACATTATACACGATACAATATTTATAAAGAATTGTACCAATCACGCCTTCAAGAAATGACGACATCAAATTTGGACACACCGACAATAATTCTACAAAACTAAGGATCTACTTTACGCCTTTCGGTAGAATTGTTAAGCTACACTTGTCTATTATATCTTACGTTGTTAGGATTAATAAGATTTTTCGAAGCTGTTATTTTTCCATGACCTAGTGTTCAATTCTCATGATTACATTGATTTTTTTCAATCTTCCCATGATTGCCAATATGCAACCAAGGAACATCGGATTGTTTAAGACCTTTACGCTTATGTGTTCTTCATTAAGACTGAGTTTAATAATATGCGATGAAACATCACTTGCAGTACCAACTGCAACCCCAACTTTTCAGTCTACCGTTAATCTTGTCAGCAATGGGATTCACCTCGCAGAATGCAGCTTGTACTGTTTCTTCTGTCTCCCTACAAAACCTTTCATGAAGTCGGCGGCACCAATTATCGAATCCGAATAAGTAGTGTATAGGCATCAACCGGCATCCACCTATTCAAATGTTGGAAACAGTAGATAAGCGATAGATAAAGACGCACGAACGCGAAGCAAAGAGACAGAGACAAACAGAAAGAAAAAAATACAGAGAGCCAGAGAGAGAAAAAAAATCCCGACAAAACAGACAAACAACAAACAGACAGACAAACGGTAATATAACATGTCATATTATCCAGGAACTATAATTTGTTGATAAAGTCACCGAAATGCCAATGCTTAATTGAAAATATAGCTTATATTCATGTATGAACGAGGAATCACTTCAGAGGGAAACTGATAATTAAAGATTCTGAACTTACAGAAATGGGATAAAGTCGAAACTATCCTGACTGCGGTTGCAAGCTATGAACATTATTTACGCAAGTTTAGTGTGCCAGATGAGTCAGTTTGCGCAAGCGCACGTAAGTGTCACGGTGTTTTTGTGTAATCTCGTGTCTAGGCTAATCAGCAAATATCAAAGTAATAAGATAAAATTGAGTAGGAACCGAGAATGATTCACTTACACGGTTTACATCAAATTACATGAGATGAATCGAATACTTTGTTATAACTTACGCTTACATTACAGGGAGGTTGTCGTCGGAACTGCGCGTGTGCGACTTTCTTATTTAACACGATTGGAACTAATTTGGGATAATTGGATGGTGAAGTAATGTCGATTTAATCTACAAATGTTATCTCATCTGCTTTTCTTTTTAATTTACACACTTGTTTTTATAAGTAATTTGTAATATTGCAACATTAAGCTATACCGCACCTAACACTTTTGAGAAATTCGAAAAATATGAAAATCCAATTATCCCAAATTAGTTCCAATCTAGTTATTTACAAACAATGTATTTTATTCATGATATATAGACGCATCACGTCAACATAGCCGTACTTTTACACTTTGCGATATTCATTGTTAACAAACATGTTTTAACTTTCATCAATAGCCAACGTAGCCAAGATACAGTGTTTATATTGGTCGTAGGGGTCCCTGGCAACCTTTGAGCAGAGTTCAGGCGACACCCTCCCTAGAAAGTACAATGTCACCCTAAACGTAGCATCAAACGAAACAAGCGTGTCGGGAACTCTTACGTTTTAAAGTACGGAAGCAGGTACACAGCTTTTGGAATGCACAACACTTCCTGGTTGGTCTGCACTGCTTGTACGACCTTATCTGCCACGTACACTTGATCTAACATTGGTATCAAACTGTTGAAAAGTAGAAACAATCATTAGCTGTAGTACTGTTGGTAATTCTTCTGTGTGGTTTGCAGTCACAGTGTTTGACATCGCAGTGCAATTACCACCGAGAGGCGTCAATTGTCCGTCATCTTCAAAATGGAGCGATAACAAAAAACAGGATGTAGGCGTTTGAAGCTAATCAGACATTCGAGCAGAAACGTGTACTTCTACAGAGGCAGCACGTTAGGCCGAAGCCAAAAATTCTGCTGTGTGTTCCGATAACCCGAACTACCTTATTTTCTACCTGAACTTTTTGAAGCTACGTAAACATGGAAGTAAAAAAAAAAGAAAGAAAAAACCTGTAAAATCATTCGTTCGTTACCTTTGCTTGAACGAGGAATTTTTTAATGTTTTTATTCCTTTTATATGTATGATACGTTTTTTTCTGGAAATGTTGTGGTCAGTGTTTGGTCGCCCTGAACCTCTGAAAAATGCATATTTAAAAAGAAAAATATTTCGGGAAAAAAAACCTGCCGACCTACCTATCCTATTTTTGAAAACCATGTTTTCGGTACGGCACATTTTTTTTGGCCTTACAAGTCGATTCCGCAATGAAGCGAAAATATAAACCTGTCCTGTATTTTAATCGAATGATAACGATAAGCCCCAATAAATAATATATCAAAAAACAATGAAGCACTTAAAGGAAGTCCATGTTATCCTCACGCCTTCTGGCAGTGCTTTTGGATTATCAAAAGTTTAAACTGTTGTTATCGGTGTCATAATTTTTCAATTGATTCAATAAGAAAGGACGCCATCTATAATCATATAGATGCTTTCCTGTGGGAGCTGGTTGTTGCTTTAAAGGCTACTCTTGTTTATCAACCATTGTCTTGAATTCAAATCAAACGAATGATATTTTCATTGTCAACGACCATTATTCCACAACATGATATTCAATATCGATAAATCATCAATTTTCCTGGTCAACTCCGCACCGTATTCCTTGCATGGCAGCTATTGCCACTTCATTTTTGGTGCGTGGTAAGATTTTTACAACCCTTTACCGCACTTAATACCTTCTGATGAAGATTACAAACCAGACAAATGGTGTTTATCCATATAACAAAGTTTCTTTAATACACAACATGTTATTTAAGTCAGACACGTTGAGAAGATAGCTCTCCCCATTTCTACTCATCTGCTTGTATACCGATTAACAACACGACGAGCTCAGAGTTGATTGGATTGCATAAGCAACAGACGAGGACAGAAATCGACTTTGTGAAGAATTCTGTCGACGCAATGACATAATAAGTGAGGGTTTGGCACGGAGTAACATAATTTAAGGGCACATTTAAATCGTATTTATAGACACTAAATTCTATTGTAAGAACGCTCAGGGGGTAAATTTAAATTGTTATATGCCAAATACCTTGCAGAGCGGCTATAATTTTGCATTATTACAGATATCGATCTTTGCCTTCGCCGTCCACTGGTAGTCGTTATTACTGGAATGAACAGTAAGGCAACTTACTGTTTTTACGCCATCAAACATTCCAGTATCGATAAAATATGGCTGCACCAGAGTTGTGTGAACTCCCGTCACTTTCTGTATATCCATTTCTAACATCAACGATTCATGGAGACCAACTGCAGCAAATTTACTGGCGCAGTACTCCACCAAACCAGGACATCCACAGCTACCTGCTATGCTGCCTATGGTTACCAGATGACCATGGTTGTTGTCGATCATTGTTGGCAGGAACGCTTTTATTGTCTGCAATAAAATTTACGAACATTTCAGATTTCAGATTCTCCTCTTTATCCTCTAGAGTAACTAAAACTCGGTCAATGTTTCACGTGACTCCTTGTTGACGGGCCGTCGTAAAAAGGTCTCCTGTTTACAGGCCCAGTATAGACCTTGGGAAGAAAGAGTTGAAACCAATATTATTTATCAAATTTCAACACACCGCCTTAAACACAAAATTATGGTACGTTCCAACAAAATAAATGTAAGTCATGGCCTGAGAATATTTAGTTCTGTGTGAGGATTGCAGGGTGCACGAAACTTCAACAGATATATATATATATATATATATATATATATATATTATATATATATATATATATATATATATATATATATATATATTACTCTGTACTTGTATGTATGTATGTATGTGTGTGTGTGTGTGTGTGTGTGTGTGTGTGTGTGTTAGTCAAAAGGCTACCTGACAGTCGGTGTAAAGCACTGAGTCTGTAATTCGTCAATTGTATCTTTGTATGTAATTGTATGCATTTTCTATGTTATATGACGCCTGTAGTTGGGAATTTACTCCTGTTGGTGATCCGAATAAATAAATAAATAAGTAAACAAATAAATAAATAAATAAATAAATAAGGAGTAGAGTTCTAGAACATTCCTGTATGACTGACTTTGAGATTGTATGAGAATCAGCAGTGTTTGCGAGGTTTTGCCAAAAGGAATAATTTTGCCATTCTATCTTCAAATCTAGCACAGTGACACCACTTTTTAAAAATAGTTTTCAAAATCACTTACTCATTCAGAGCCTTTTATGAAAGTTTCGACAAAATTACAACATTTTATTACAAGGATGTGTTCTTGCATGCCTAATGCAAACCGATGGAATCGGCTAATACTGCGCCGTCCAAGGGTAGGCCCCTGACTTAATTAAAATAAAGTGTTTATGAACATGAAAATATCTCCAACTAATGTTTGATGAGAAAGCAGTTTTGAAGAAACGATCAGACATGGTGAGACTAGGAACGGGGTTCTCCCTCCCGACGCTGCATTTATGAAAATATATAGTGTTGAAACAGTGTCATTTTGATGTCCACAACAACGTAACACATCATATCTGACTTCCACTAGCCTTGCGTCACACTGTTACCCTCATCCTACTATGTTAATGTCACTATCAGATCAAGATCCCATTTGTTGCACTTAAACAAAAATTTGAACATTTGAAGGCCTCTGAAAACATTTACTGGCTAAACCTTATATCGTCTACCATGGCAAGTGGGTGAAAATACTTTAGATTTTGGCTCAAGTACGGCTTTTTTCCTATAGACTTAGTTCAAGTCTGTGGGTTGTGAATGTTTTAGTGGGGTGAACGCGATGATTTGTGTTCTGTTGTCATGTGAAGCGCGTGAGTTGGGTGAACGCGATCGGGTGAACGCTATACAGGGAAGTTTCTCCCGGAATCACAGCAGAAACTTACTCACTACCGTACAGACTTATACTCAACGGTAACGCGTTCAATCGATAGGAAAACCTGGTCTGGGCTGCCAAATTCCAAATAAGTTTGTATGAAATGGGAGAGACACAAGAGGAACTATTACAAATGGTTTTATTTTTTTTAATTCATCGACTTGAACCAAGTCCAGCTTTTTCCAATTTGACTTGGGAAGTAATAGTGCCTGGCGGGATAGGTGTTTAAGCTATGCATCAAACGTACATTTATACATTTGATGTTTTATGTAGATAAAAGCTGAGTTTATATCAATTTAAATTCGCCCAACATCCTCTAGCAGTGAGATGCAAACATATCACTGCAGGAAAATGCAGAGACACTTTGATCGCAGATGCAGTTTAGGTATTCTCTGCATTATTAGATATCGGTAACTGTGTTAGGTGACCAGACGGTTGTAAAGCGGTGAATACATGGGGAGGTCAGCTATTACAGAAACGTTTGACAATTTGGCGTTAAAATAATATGATTTGATGATACTTGTTAAATTTGGCGTTAAAACGTGATTTGATGACATTTAGAACAACTGTCACACGAACAAGTGAATATTTTTACATTTTGCACACTCCATCCCTGTTTTCATTGTTGAGTGACCCCCCGTCGTAAATAATGATGACTCCCTAAGGCACTTGATACCAATCTCGCATGAGTAAAACACAAAAGAAGATCATTTTGTTACAGCACTGTCAAAGCATTGTCATTTTAGATAAGAGGTAATTATCTATGATTCAATGTATGCATTAATAAATGTAAATTTTGGAAACATTTGTTATGATTAGGAAAATGGTGGCAAAACATTTTTTCTGGGAATCCTATAAATCTGCAAGTGCTTGGTTCGGATGTTGAAAGATCATGTTGATCACCTAGCTGCGCTTTCAAGGTAGATCGGCTCTTATTGTCATGGCGATGAACTAAATCAAGTTGTCTCCTATGCTGTGAACAATGGTCATAGATGAAATGACTAGAATGGTGATATCACTATTTTGAGAGTAATTTTCAACCACTAATAATCAGCAATGTATTTGTTTGGTGAAAAATTTTTCTGTGCGTCATCTTCGTGTTGACAGTAACACCATCCATGATAAAAATCGTACCAAGCGTTAATATTATTTCGATTGACACGATCACCGACCCAATCTTATCTCTGTCATCTTGTTAACGTCAATTCATGATAAAAATAATTCTTCCATCATTGGCATGTAAATTGTTTAACGAAAATTGTAAGAATTACTAAAAATACTAAATTGATGAACGACACGACACGGCCAGGGTAAACAACAAACATAGCCATGAAATATGACAGTTTCATATTACAGTTTTAAGTCAGGTAGAACCTTTCTACTCGGACTTTATACTCAAGAGCATCATGGTAAACACATAGTTAGCATGCATGCTCTGAAATCAGATCTGATCAAAATATTACTGCGGTAAGAAATGATTGAATGATAATTTTGCATTTTAATGTTATTTAGTATTGTGAATCATTGCCATGAACTCAATGAAATTTAAGGAGTGAAAACGTCACGTGAGATTTTCTTACACCACTGGCAGCGGTAGCAATGTATCGTACCATGTAGTGTTGTTTTTCCTGTGTAGATTTATATCGCAATGCAAATCTAATGAGAAACAGGTCTTTTCAATGAAGGGATTGCTAAATCGTATTTCACCTAATTTTTTTTTTTTTTTTTATTTACTTTGAAGAAAAAAAGCGCACAAAACGACAACAAAACAATACATAACACAGAAAACAGGTGTACGAGGTAAAGAAGCTTACATTACTATGGGCACAAACATACCCCATTTCGTATTAAATTTCGTTTCACTTAAAACTTTCTGTTCAATGGCCATTATTTCTTTTACCTTCTTAGTGAAGGATATTAAAGATGGTGTAATTTTTGTATATCTGCTTGCATACAATAGATATTTCCCAATAAGTATGATATGATTCAGTACATTAGAATCACTTGGAGAACCTAATATAATGGTCTTACATGAAAATGACACACTTACATAGACCTTCAAAAAATTTTCTATAGCTTTCCACAACTTTTGTGCAAGTAATTAGTGATGCCTTGTTAGCCTCTCTGAACTTTGCTTATAACAGAGGAATGCTCTCAAATTCACAAAAACAAGCTGTCATTACTTTATTACCAAAACCTGACAAAGACCTATCCCAGCTTCGTAATTGGAGACCAGTATCTCTGCTCAATACTGATTACAAGCTGGCTAGTAGATGTATTGCCAAAGATTGGAAATGTTTTGCCGTTAATTATTCATGAGGATCAGTCCGCATTTATCCCAGGAAGAAAAATTGTTGACAATATTCGCTTAATTTCAGATATTATAGATTTGTGTGAAAGCACTAGGCAACCAGCAGCAATGATGTTTATCGATTTTACTAAAGCGTTTGACACCTTAGAATGGAATTTTTTGAACAAAGCCATTGATTTATTTAATTTTGGAGATTCCTTTAAGAAATGGGTATCTGTATTTTACAATAATATTGAAAGCTGTGTTCTTAACAATGGTCACTCTACTGGTTGGTTCAAATTACAAAGGGGAATTAGACAAGGTTGTCCCCTGTCTACTGCACTTTTTGTGATAGCAATACTGGCTATAGCAGCTCGCTCCAATTGTTATTTAGAAGGTATAAGACTACCAAATGGGCAAAAACAAACCATTTCTGGATTGCAGATGATACCACTTTAATTTTAAAAGATCAAAAATCTGTTAAAATTGCTTTGTCAATGCTTAGCCATTTTAAAGGCTTTTCAGGGTTGGAAGTTAACTTAGAGAAGACAGAATTATTGCTTTTGGGTACTTTGAAACATCAGTGGAAAGCGATGGATGAAATAACACCCACAAATGATCCAATAAGGTATTTAGGTATCTTTCTAGGCCACAATGTCTCAAAGAATTTATATCTCAACTTCAGTTGTGAAATTAAAAAATGTGCGACAAGTTAAATATTTGGAAATCACGAGATCTTTCTTTTAGAGGAAAAGTGGTACTTTTAAAAGCTTTTGGAGTCTCAAACTTACTTTATGTTTTGAATTCGATTTCAATTCCAGATAAGGACATAAGTTGTACAAGGTCTCATTTGTTCAGCTTTTTGTGGAGGGGAAAGAAACACCATGTAAAAAATGACTCGCTGATTGGAGGGTTGGAAGAGGGTGGACTACGTATGATTGACATTGAAATTCAAAATAAGGCCTTCAAATTAGCATGGGCCGTACGTATTGCCGAAAGTACTGCTTCATGGGGAATAATACCCAAATTTTATTTCCGTCCTTATGGGGGATTGAAATTTTATTGAAGTGTAATTACAATATTCATAGAATGCAAACCATCATCCCCTTGTTTTACAGGGATGTTCTGAGATTTTGGAAAGAGTTACAAAATTATAGTTTACCTACAACTCCTCAAGATGCTATCTCAGAGATAATTTGGAATAATGAGAATATTCTAGTTGAAGATAAATCAGTTTGTTATAATAAGTGGATTAACAAGGGCATCGTATATATTCATAATCTTATTGATGATGATGGTAAATTCATGTCATATGCTAGCTTTATTAGTAAATATAGTGTTTCCACTGATTTTGTAACGTATTTGGGCATTATTAATGCCATACCAAGAGAATGGAAAGATTTAATTTTTGCTTGTAACCACATTTCAAATGTAGATATTTGTGAGAGGATTGTTGTGGATATTGGTAAAGGTAGATCACAGGACTTTTATAGTTTACTTGTTAAAAGAAAATTTGTAAGACCTACTGCTGAGATTAAGTTTGAGCAAATGGACTATGTTAAAGATACAGAAGTAACTGGAAACAAATTTGGCATCTTCCTTACAAAGTTACCAAGGAGGAAAAGCTTAGAGTTTTCCAGTTTAAGGTTCTTCATCGTATCATAGCAACAAATCTCTCCTTTTCAAAATAAAGTAAGAACTGATAATACTTGTGAACATTGTAGCCAGATTGAAACTGTAGAGCATTTATTTTGGCATTGTGAAATTGCACAAAAGTTGTGGAAATCGTATTTCACCTATTTAAACAGATAAAGTTGCACAAAGTCCACTGCCTTATATACTGATAGAGATGCATATACCTACTGCCTGATCAAAAGATCAAAAGATCAAGATTAAATGACAATTTACTGCATGAGGTTTTTCATTGTCAGCACTGTTACTCAGGGGTTGAGTAAGCGTGTCGCTATAATTGCTCTCTTAATGAACAAAATATGCATGAGTCAGAAGAAAGTCTTAATTCTTGACATACCCAAAACACCGCCATGGCGTTCACATTCATGCTCCTTTCGATGAGTTCGTCGGGACAATCCAATAATTTCTTACCAGCCACCACTCCAGCATTATTGACCAATATGGTAACATCACCAACTTCTTGAGTGACTTGTTTAGCAACACGATAAACGTCTTCTTTCTTGGTCACATCTACCACGTAGCTGTGGGCTTTACCTCCAAGTTGTTTAATCTGTTCAGCTGTCTCATCGTTACCTTCTTTGTTAATATCCCAAAGTACCAATCTAGACCTCTGCTTAGCAAAGTTGATGGACATCAGACGGCCAATACCACTACCAGCACCGGTAACCAGCACGATTTCTCCGTCCAAAGATTTCTTGTTGGCGGGCAGAAAGAATTTTATCCATGACCAAAAAATCAAAGCCCATACTACAATCATGCCGAGCAAGGCCTTGACATGCTCAAAACCCATTGTGACAATTGCCCACGCTAGATGGCACCGTATCCGATAGCCTAAATGTCCACACTACTGCAGTCTGAGGTTCTAGATGCAAGACACTATCAATGTACTCTGCTGACTGCCAGACTTTGAACAAGCGTGATAAGTATGACCTACCTGTAACCTAACATATACAGAGAGCAAACAGGGTACACGACAGCGTTGTTGTCAACGATGGTATTTTAGACTATTAAATTTCCCCTTTCATGTCTTTAAAAATGAAGAGATAAGCTGGAAATTTATGTTCATCATAGTTGCCGGACTTAGGAACGTCTAAAAAATGTTTGAATCTGCAAAACGCTGATCTTTAAAATTACTGAAGGAGTCATCAAATCAACATTTCATCGTCCAATTTCAGTTAAAGGTTTAATTTTGCAAACATGGGGCCACCGAAGATTGACTTTGATTTATTATTGCTTATTTTTTACAATTTTATCCTAGCTTCTTTATTTCCGATTAAAATTGATAATCTTTGATAATCTGTATAAGTATAGGAAGAGAGTGTAAGTTGAGAGAGAGTTGTTGCATTGGATCAAATAATGATAGCGTCCTTGTAGTGTTCAAGTTCTAATGACATCTACATTACGTTTGAAACAACAAAAACAACAACAACAACAACACAATAGTTATGTTTGTTGAATTTTATTGGTCAACAACAACAACACGACTAATATAAACATAAACAACAATGCAAACAACAACAACCAGATCTCTGGGCCCCCTGTGATGATGGATGAAACGATGGTACCATTTCAGCTAACTCTGAAAAGTGGCCAAATTAAGCTACAAATCATTATGTCGTTATGGTGTTCCTATCGCCAATCTTTTGCCCTCGGTAGGTACCCTGCTCCGTATTCTTTCAACGGTGGTTTCATAATAAATTGTCAGGAAGTGCACATTGAAATGTAATTGAAGCTGTAAATCAGTATACATATGTAGGTATAGTTTTTACACCAAATGGAAAATTCAAGCAGAATCAGTTTACTCTTAAAAATAAAGCAATGAAAGCTTTATTCAGTATCAAAAAGTCAATTGTAAGTGAAAAGATGTGAGCCCAAAGCTTTGTTTGAAAATCCTTGATACGTTAATTGTCCCAATTTTATCTTATGCTTCAGAAATCTGGGCAACAGAAATTACAAATACTGATAATTGCCTTGAAGGTCTGTGTATGTTTTATTACAGATTTATCTTGGGAGTGAGTAAACGTACTCCACTTGAAGGGATAAGAGCAGAATTGGGCAGATTTCCATTAAAGATCAATCTTTATATGTCTGTCATTAAATATTGGTGTAGGTTAAATAGTTTACCAGGAAATCATATTGTGAAACAGGCACTTCAAGAAAACATAGATATAAATTCTCCTTGGGCAAATTTTATTCATTGTAATTTGGGAAGTTACAATCATATGAATGTCTTCAACTCCTTAAGAGTGACATCATATGCCCAGTTAAACAAGAAATTAAAAAGGAAGATATCAAGCGAGTATTTGAATTCTTGGAGAGAGAATATGTCAAACGATACAAGAAAAATGGAGGTGGTAATAAATTGCGTACATATAGAACTTTCAAGACCGGATTTTATTTTGAAAATACTTAAATGATTTGTCAAATTTTACTCTTCGCAGAGCTTTATCGAAATTTAGATTGAGTGATCATAGTTTAAATATTGAATTGGGTAGGAAAAGTAAGCCAAAATTGCCTTTGAAAGATAGACTTTGTCTCAGATGTGATAGCAACGAAATAGATGATGAGTTTCATTTATTATTCTCATGTAAAAAGTTTATCACTGAACGAGTTTTATTGTTACAGGAAAGTGGAATAGATTGCTCCACTTTTTCCGGTGTCACACAAAAAGAAACGTCCCTTAAAAGGGTTATGGAATATAATTTTCCAGATCTTGCTATATTCTTGAAGAACACTGATTTGTGCTGACCCTCCAGTAGCCTTCCCACTGTTAAACAGTTTGCTTATTGTACAACTTGGATACTTTGTTGTCCTCTTGAAAGTGTTCAGTTTTGTACTTTGTCCAAGTTTGGAATGTACCATACCACACTCTCTGCTAGTGTGAGTTGAGTATAATAAAGATTGACTTGATATTGACAATCGTTAGGAACTTTTCTGAGTTCCCTGCCTCACCTACGGGACGGTTTGTGCACGAATTAACCTCAAAACGAGCAACTTTAATATGTCAGCAAAAATTCGGATCCGGAAGATATCTACGTAAATACAACCACGGTCCCTGTGATAGAACTAAGGGAGCCGCCATTATTTACGGCCTGGGCGTCGAAGGAATTTCATTGGAAACTCTGAAATTTCGAGTAACCCCGCTAACCATGATGAATTTGAGTAACCCCACTTAGAAAAGTTAAATACCAATGCATGTATTTGTAAAATTTACAAAAATACAGCAATAGTGAAGACCTTTCAAATCCTGCTGTACCCTGCTAGATTATCATCGGTTATCTCATGACGGTTGAAAAAGGTGAGACCAACAAATCAAATTCAAAGTGACAACAAAGTACAGATATAAAAGCTCACGCTATAACCAGTATCCAACCATATAGTATTGTTTAATTTGGATGGGTATCATGACAGGGTTTTCACTAGGATATCTGACATAGCAGAAGTTGAAAATACAGGAGGGGGAATACGCGAGAGGCTGAGGGCAAAAGTCAGAGGGTGTGTCCCCTATCTTGCGTGGAAAATGTTGAGAAATTGATGTGTGCAAAGGTGCAGTCTGGTGCAATATGAGAGGTGTTTTTAATTTCTTTTTTTCATAAACTGTAAGAATACCCCAAGTGGGGAAGAGCACGAGATGAGGGTGTCCCCAATCTCTCATCAAAAATTTTGAGAAATTGATGTGTGTATTGGTGCAATCTGAGAGATATTTCGATTTATTTTGCACTCGGTAAAACTGTTTGAAAATACACTGAACGTACTCTGATATTTTTATTACATTTTTAGCATGATCAGTGTTTGAGTCACAATATTCAACAACCAAACAATGACAATTCATTTTGTAAAAAACAGTTCTCGGTTAACCAGAGATTGAAGACTAAAGAATATATATGCAGGAATGGAAAATCTGCGACCTTCTTGTGTCATTTGCAAAATCTTACATTTCTGTAAACGATATAAGAGGCCATCAGTCAGAGACAGTATTTTTTAATCCATTAAAGCTTTACATTATTTGTTTGCAACCTGGCCATCCATGCAATTTCTCCAGCTGCCAGCTTCTAATGAAAAGCCTGAATATGGTAAGGTTAAATGTCAAAATGGTTAGTCATAAACTGAATTCAATCAAAATATGTTTTCTGTGATAATAAAGGATGAATTCTCAACTGTTCAGTTTTGTCCTAGATCCTGTGAAAAGTTTGAGAAATTGATGTGTGCAATGGTGTAGTCTGGTGCAATCTGAGAGTTTTTTCAATTTGTTTTTTTACTAGTACAGCTGTCAGAACACCCCAAGGGAAAGCACGATTGAGGGGAGTCCACCTTCTTGCATCGAAAATTTTGAGAAATTGATGTGTGCAATGGTGCAATCTGAGAGGTGTTTCAATTCATTTTGCACCAAAAATTGAGTAACCCCCTTCTTTTTCTCCACGTTTTGAGCACCCCAGTAGCTTTCAATTTTTAGTGACCCCCTCAGATTCCTCCAATCCCCCAGGCCGTAAATAATGACGGCTCCCTAAAATCAGAAACGGTACGGTGAGCGCGCCGGCGCCGCGCCGTTCTGCCAATGCTTTTGACAATGAATTTGCATCCGGGATTTGCATCTTTTGAGGACACGACCTCACTCGAGGTTGAGCAGACATCAATTACCCACAATGCCTATGAAATGCCACCTATCTTGCTAGAAATTATCAGTAGCACCTGAAGCAACGATATCATTGCTCTCTGCGTTCACAGTCTCTATCAGGTACGCACATACTTTATTTATTTCAGTAAAACAGACTGTACGGACACGTTGCCTATTTTTTTAAGCGTTCTTCTTATTAGGCGATCGTTTCATCTCATTTAAAGAATATTTCAACGTTTCCGGGTAGGCAATATGGATTCATTCATTTTTTCTATTCAAGTCAATATGGCGATCCGAGTTGAGTGATGAAAATTGAACATTTGTAAATATTTTGTGAATGTTCAGAGGGGCTCTAGCTTGCAACATAAGCCCGTACGTTCCTTGGAGTGTTTCGCTATAACTGAGTTATAGCTTACTGCACTTGTGATATCGAGTGATCAATCAATATGTTTGTTTACAAAAAGCGCGCTATGTGATCGTGTCGTGTATATTCCGGAGCCATTCCTAGGCTCAGTCCATGTGTTCCGTTCTCGAAAGACACCATTTCACGATCTCGAAGACAGAATGTAGGTCTGCTCGCCAATGCATTTCATCACTGTGAACGCCAATAATTTAAGTTGAATCAATTTAACTTCATTCCAGAAGGTGGTTCTAGCACGATACCGCTACGACGGTTCACCATTCATCTTCCTTCGATTGACACTCAGCAACAGTACCGAGTATGTACCTGTAGCCAGCTACAGACACAACAAAAACTTTGAAAGCTGTACTCACGAACACCATATCTCTCTCTCTCTCTCTCTCTCTCTCTCGTCCTTCATTTTAGGTGAATTGTTCAATGTCATTGCCCCATTTACTTTCAATACACTGTTTGTTCATACTTGTTTGCCAATTGTTGCCAATGATTGACCTTTGAAGGGTCAGTCAATGAATGTAATGACACACAATACTCTAATTTAGCATAATGACCTGTCTACCTGTTTACTACATGACCTTTTTCGCATGGTTTTAACATGTGTCTTTAGTCATGCATACAGAATGTATTATGGGGGTAGAAGCAAGACTACCTCCGCGTATGTATGAAGCTCGGGGCGTGAGTGCTATCAGTTGAAATGACAAATCCCATAGTTTTGTGAAAAATTGTGCTAAGTTATTAGGCAGCAGTGCATATTCAGAGCCAAGTCATTATAGCATCATACTAAAATGAGTTTTGTAGATATCAATACAGGGCTCGAAATTAACTTTTTTCCCTGGTAGTCCCATTGGGCTACCATTTTCCTAAGTTGGTAGCCCACTAGCTGTGGAAACGCAGCTATCTGTTGGCGGGGTAGCGTGAGTTGCTATGCGGGTCAAAGGTCCGTGGCGGGATTGACCTTTGACCTGCATAGCAACTCACGCTACCCCACCAACAGATAGCTGCGTTTCCACAGCTAGTAGCATACTGACACGGTCCCATGCATGAGTGAAGAGGGTATTTTTGTAAAGGATATTTTATTTATATCCAGACAATGAAAGATTTATTTTTCATGATTCTATCCAGGAAGTGAATTTTACATCATTACCTGCAGATCATAATTAGGAGAACGGTACATACAGTATAGCATGTGTAGTGGTCATTGGTGATGCCTCAAAGTTTGACGACTTATTCACACATACGCAGAACTTATATGCAAATTTTGATGTTCGCCATGACAACGACTTTTTAACTCAGCACATGAAAAGATAACATGGCTAAAATGGATTGGTCATGAATTTCAGGATGACAACTTGGTACACTCATGTTCCTAACACCTTCGTGGCAATTTTGACTATATTTCTCCACCATAGTACACTACACCCGTGGCCACTTTAGTGTTGATCAAGGCTACTTGATACAGACAGAAATTCTGCTTGTATAAAGACAAAACAGGCCCTGCCAAGGGTTGTATCATGAGATGATCTCGTACACTTCGGAAAGCGTAATTTGTGAATGGCCCAGCAGCTTTTTCTTTGCAGTTTTAATAATTTTGTTTAGTTGTGATTGATACATTGTGATTAAATAACTATGAAAATGAATTTTCATTGGCCACCATTTCCCGAGCCTGTCATCCAAGTACATCAGTTCAGATAATGATATCTTATTGAAAGTTTGTCACAATAAATTGGACTGCACTGTCGTCTTTTAATTTGCATAACAAAGTCATAGTCGGCCTTTCTGTGTCCAGCTCGCTTGACTGTATAAGCGTCGGTCATCTAGCCCATTAAGTAATATCATGTTCCAGGCTTTGGTAGTCCGTGTGGGCTACCACTTTATGGGTTTTGGTAACCCCAGGGAAAAGTTGGTAGTCTGATGCGGGACTACCGCTAATTTCGAGCCCTGCAATAAGTGTCCAACATGATTCAGGGGCATCCAAATGGATCTGGAAATTGTAACCATCATGAACACATACTATTTGCAGAAGTATTTGAACAAAATTGAAATTTTAGGTTGGAAAAGTGAAAGATTTCTTTACCATTTGAAATTTCTCCCTGACTTCCTACAACTTCCTGCTGGTCACCAACTCATAATGAAAGCATTCCGTTCCACATAGGCCTTTAGGGTCTGCAATATTAAAATACATAAAATGATGAAGTTGTAGATAATTATCAAACATAAAATGTTTGATGCCTTCCATTCTTCTCAATTATGGTAAATAGCATTTAACATTATTTTAGCAGCATATCCATATAAAAGCCATAAAGTTAAGAAATTAGTTTTGTTATTATGTAGATTGTGTAACTAAAATTTTGTGGAAGTTGAAGTAGACTGCAGTGACCATTAGTACTTTGCTTTCTATGAGACATTTAAGTTGTATTATCAGTGTGCAATTTCAACAGGATCAGCATGGTGATTGATGAGGTCTTAATTCAAGGCTACTTTCCAGCCATTATCAACAGCCAAGTTGCTAAAAAAGCTAAGACACTGACAGTGTGAAATTGATTACTCCAATTTATCACAGCTTGTTATTTATACTAATCCACTTACGACAAATGACACACTCTCCATGGAGATTTCTGTGTCAAGAATTCTAATTGTCTAGAACCTACAACTCAAAGCACCCACTTCAGCGTAAGGGGTTACAATTTAATAGCAAAGCCTCCGTGAAAATCCACTTCAGACAATGTTTTTCTGTCTCTCTTTGGACAAAATCAGTAACAAATCTTAATAGTACTGATAATTCATGTAACATTGAAACTTTAGATATTTCACTCTTGATATATCCACTCTTCAACTCACATAGAAACAATTAGAATACATATATATATATATATATATATATATATATATATATATATATATATGTGTGTGTGTGTGTGTGTGTGTGTGTGTGTGTGTGTGTGTACGCCTATATGTGTTATGTGTGTGTATATATAATAGAGTATATATAATAGAGTATATATATCTATATATATCTATATCTATATATATATATCAGTGTTCTCCCCAGGATTTTTTAAAAAGAGGGCGAAGAGGTGGTGCGAAGCACCACAAGCGACCACGTAAGCGGTCGCGGGGGGAGGTCAGGAGGGGGGTGTCCCCCCTCCTGCCGTTGGAGCTTTTGAAAAACAGAGATTAAAATGGTCATTGGTGTTATTTGGTGGCACTTGGGGAGTATTTTTTTTGTATAAAAAACTCTAAGGAAAAGAAATCTGAGACAGTGTTCCACAACTTTTATTCCAGTTAACTGACTTCAATGAAGATTACATTTTTTGAAAATGAAAACATATCAACAGACATACATTTATTCATCGATGTCAAAATTATCACCATAGCACTCACGTGTTCTCATCCTCCGGCCGAGCCTAAACTCCTATAAAAACTTCAGTGTGACTCAAGCTCCTTGGCATGTTTATTCAGCTGAGTCGGTTACCTAATGCACGGTCCCTATGGAGGGACCGTGGCTAGTAACGATACGTTACGGCCTGCTGCCATCGATGAGTTGCACATGGGCTTATGATCTCGGATGACATCACAAACTCGCGAGATTTGCAAGATCGATGAGAATTACGTTTGCAGCCTGCAGGATCGACGATCACGCTTGCATTTTCCTTGTAAATCACTGTCAACTTTTTTCCTGTACATTTTATTGTTTTATTTTTCAAAAAAATAAATCTTTTTCATTTCTGGCCAGGGGGCGCTCGGAATTTACAAGAGGGCGCCACGCCCCTGTTACCTTATTCAGGGAGAACACTGTATATATATATATATATATATATAATATATATATATATATATATATATATATATATATATATATATATATATATATATATATATATATAACTTTTTAGTACCAATAAAAAAGATAATAATATGGTACATGTATGTTGTGTAAACATCTCAGCTCAGAATTATTTTTAATTTAGTTAAATCATAGAAGTAGACTTTATAATAAATCTGTAATGATGATATAATGGTAATTGTTGATACATTCTCTAATATTTTCTGTTTGTAAAATAAGATGTTAGGTTTCATCCTCAAACTCACATCAGATTCAGACTCTGGTTTCAACTTGTCCATGCAGCATGTACTCTGTGTTTGTGTGAAATGTTTGATGTCATTGTGGACAAGTGGTTGTTTGTCTGGACAAGAATTCATTTATCAACAATAACATCATATATTGTACACAATGCATTGTGGTGGCATCATTTTAAATGCTTTATATTTCAATGTCTGTGAGCGAGACAGAGAAGTAAATGTTCTTGTTTTACAGAACATAAATAATAAAAATATTTCAAACTGCAAAGATTGCCGGCATTTGGGTACAATACAACATACTGGTGTAGCATGAGCTGCTAGGTGTGTGATATGGGACCAATCGTACCCATGTTGACTGTACCGGTACTTCTATGTCCATCTATGAAGGGAATTATTTACTATTGTATTATATCAACATTTGTGTTTATGACATTAAAAACTGTTTTTTGGTAGTTCTAGCACAAAAAAAGTGGAATCTTATGTCGTGATTATTGTCAAACAGAATTTGGCACCTAGAATTGAGTGTTGTTGACATAAAAAGATACTGGTACATAGGACACCTACTTACTTTACTGTGGCAGTGCCAGCCACACAGACAACTAAAATTGGCAACGCTTAACGCAAAGGGCCAGCCAGACTCTCTAATTAAAGCAGTTCTAAGAGTGACATTCTAAATGTTAACACCACCCTTGCAATTAACTCCATGTACTTCATTATTTAATTAGTTTTAACGTCAATATTTTTTAGCTCATATTTGGTGTATATAAGTACCAAAAAGAGCTTATATGGTGAGTCTGTGTGTGTGTCTGTATGTATGTATGTATGTATGTATGTATGTATGTATGTATGTATGTATGTATGTATGTATGTATGTATGTATGTATGTATGTATGTGCGGATGTATGTCCGTCACACGCAAAAGCTCCCAAACTGCCACACCTACCATCACAGTATTTGGTGTACAGGTAGACCCAGGGGTTGAGATGTGACGTTGTTCAAATGAACATGTCAGTGTCAAAAATATGCAAATGAGGTAAGAAAAAGGGGAAATCCTGCAAATGTGGGAGTGGTGGCATTAACTGAAACAGCCCACACATCTGAGTTGGAGATTCTGTAATCTCTAACCTATTTGTATGCAGTGTACCTATTATGTGTAGGAGTGGTGGCAGTGACTGAAACAGGCCACTCCACTGACCTTGAGTCATTTCCTGTCATTGTTCATGAACTGATACATATTGGCAGACCTGCTGAAACCATGAAGGACTGTGTTGAAACATTCCTCTGCTAAGCCTGTTCCTAAAGTTGACCTCCAGTACCTAAAGTTTCAGACCTTATTTACTTTTGTCATTCTTGTTTTTCTGGTTTCTGACCAATTCAAACCAAATATGAGCACACTGTCCTTGACGGTATTTTCCCTTATCTGAATGTAAATCATTTGCCATTTTGTGAAAGATGCTTGAATAATGTAGTTGGAAATTGTATATTTAGTTTCATAAAGGGTAGCATGGTTCAGTGTTTTTTTTTCAGATTTCCATGATCTGTCCATGTAGTGAATACTGTAAGTTGTAATAATCTGAAATTGGAGATTTGTCATAGTGTTAGTAATAATTGCTAGCTTTGAGGCTTAGACACTGCAGAAAGATATAAACCAAGTATTTCAAAGCTTTCCTGTAAGAAATGTCAACATTGAACATCAAACTGAACATCAAACTGACAGAAAATACTGCGACCTGCTTTTCAAATTTACCCTAAAATTGTTGACTTAACCAAATACACACACTCAGAGAATTCTTACACAGAAAGTAGGTCATAGTTCTGTAAGATTATTAATTTCAATGTACCTGTGCTACTTACTGAAGATGTGAGGGATAAAACAATTTGAGCATCTGCTACTCAAAACATTGTGTATTGATGCTGTAGTATATGAAGATGTGAACTCCCATCACAGTGTTTTTGAATTCAAATTACAAACCTCTGTCACTTTTAAAGTCATGGCATCTACGACTTTTTACATTTTCATGATTTTGTTAGAAATTGAGCTCTTGTTTTTTATTCTCCCCAAAATATGGATCAATACAAGTATTTGCTGTGCCACCACAATGAATTGTGTACAACATGTCATACTACTGCTATCACATGAATTCCACCACTTTAATCTAGTTGTCAACAATAATGTATGGTATTACACATGCAGGCCCTGTTGACAGCTTTGTAAAGTGGGATTTCCCATTTATTTGTCTTAGAACAGCTACTAATTAATTGTTGCTGATCAAGTTGTTCCAACTTAGTGGTACAAATTTGTCTCACTTTCCAGTTGTAACAGTGAGTGGTTTTACTCTGGAATAAAATGGACGTGATGTGTTCTACAGACTCTGTATGCTCAAGAGATCACATGATGGAGGTACAAACCCATGCGTACAAGCGAGTGTGGAATTACACGTATTTCTAAGCACGTTTGCACATGTGGGTTTCTTTGTGCCATGGTCCATTATATTCTTGGTTTAACTGATTGAGCCTATTGTAGTTCATCAGCTAATACATTTGGAAATACTTATAATATTCTACTTTTCATCTCTGTTCAAGCGTTAATGCTTCTGCTTTTCTAAAAGTATTTCTCTTCTTTGTTTTCTGTGAACAGGAACTCAGAGATTGAAAAGAACCAGAACAACTCAGGTGCAAACTGATACACCATCGATGTGATGTTACATTGACATCGTTAACAACACACCCACCCCTGCTATGTAGATGAAGAAAACTATCTGACAGTGCTTGTACTCAAAATGTGGCTAATCAATATAATAATCAGGTGTTTACTCTAAGGGCTGACCAAAGCATTGGGCTTCCGTATTTATGTTTTGTCATTATTTAGTGTAGATGTCACTGTATGCTGTTGTTGGAAAGTCTAGTGAACTTAAAACGATGATTCAGTCTCGTGTGTACACCATCAATTTTCACACATGCCAGGCATTCCAGGTCATGAATGAACTGCGACAAAAACGCAAACTCTGCGACATCATCATCCGAATTGAGGAACATGAGTACCATGCACACAAGATTGTACTTGCAGGTTGTTGTCCCTACCTGCGTGCAATGTTTACAAACGGCATGTTGGAAACCGACAAGGACTATGTTGAAATCCGTGGGGTGGATCCGGCGGCTATGGACTTACTCCTGGATTTTATGTACACTGGAAAAATTGAGATAACAGTGGAGAATGTGCAAGGTGTGCTTGCTGGTGCTAGCATGTTGAACTTGAGTAGTCTCAGAAATGTCTGCTGTTCTTTCCTCCAATCACAGCTGGATGCATCCAACTGCCTCGGTAAGCTTTAACTTTTCCAATGCTATCTTTGAAAAGAGTATTCTCATTTTTTTCCAATTCCAAAACTATTGACTGTTGTGTCTGTACAAGACAGTTGTCAATAGTGCTTGTTGAAAGATCCTATTGTACCCGGTAGGTAAGTTAGATGTTACATGGGATAAAAACTAATAACTTTGGTGAAGAAAAATCTTAGCATAAGACTACCGGTATTCTTGGCAAGTTTTTTATCTTTCAAATTTTTGATATGACTGACATTGTTAATAAATTTTTCTGGTATAGCTTTCAAATATAGAATACAGCCATATACCGGTAGTTGTAATTTCAATTATGACCAAAGATACCATCCTGTAAAATGCCCTGGTACACTGTAATCTTATACTATAGGAGGAAATTATCTAAAAAATTTTCCACATCTCATGCCTTTTAAAATCATGAAAAAACATCTTTTTAGGAAAGTTTCCGAAAAAATTGTAACTCCCTGATAATAAACTCTAGGGTTTTTGATTTTATGTAACCTTAGCCTTTCTGAGAATGTATTTGAGTAATGTATAATAGTTCTCTTTTGATGTTTATTTGATTCCCTTCGTACAATAATCATACTTCAAAGTTGACAACGTGGTCATTGAATTGTGCAGCACTTGCTTCTAAATCCTACTGAAATAATGGTGTACGAAATTTGATACACTAACATATCAAACAAGAATTCATTATTTTGCCTATTCTTTTCATGATGACCTTATATGAACAAACATGTTCGTTTTATTGATTTTGTCATCATGTAATTACAGCAAGTGACATGCTGGTATGTTTTTCTTCAATTACAATTTGATATCTACCTCCTAACATTTACTCCATGGTATTCATGCTAATTGATATTAATGGCATTGTTATTCCAGATCCTTTTTCAATTTGAATAATGCACAAAAGCATGACATAATTGCAGGTGAAGAAAAAGCACAGGTTTTAGGTTGGGTGGGAGGATTGTTGTATTATTTGAGAAAAGGAGACAAAAACTATCAAACACTTGCTCAAAGTTTCAGCATCCAATCAGGTCATAATCTTCAAATACTTCCTCTACTGTAGTACTGTGGTGTATTAATTTCATAAGGAAATGCTTGTGAAAATCGAAAATTGAATTTTTACCCAAAGAGTGAGGTAACACAGAGATGGTGGCCATTTTTTTAGAATACATTTGGTATACCAATGTGAGGTTACCTTACAAGCTAAAGTTGGTGGCGACTCTTATGTGTATGTATGTACATGTATGTATGTACAGTATGTCCGTCAACATCAAAAACACGCAAACCGCTGCACGTTTCAGCTTGGTATTTGGTGTGTGGATGCATCCTGGGCTATAGATGGGATTTTGTTCAAATGAAGTTTGCACTGCCAAAATTATGCAAATGAGCTTACAAAATGTGAAAATGGTCAAAAATTAATAACTCAAGAACCACTGTTTTGATTGCTTTGAAAATTAGTGGGCAAGTACCTTAGGTAGACCTTATACAGTTATATGTATATTGTGAAGATATCTTGAATATTGTATTTTTGCTGAATTTTTTTATGATTTTTCTCATTTTAAGTAAAAATTCTTCTCTGAAACTGCTGGCCAAATTGCTTTCAAATTTAGGTTGGATATTTGCAAGGATGTTACCCTTCTAATTTGTTGAAACTACAACAGAATTGACAAAATTACCGTTTTGGGACAGTTTTTGTCATTTTTGGTCAAAAAATTGTAAAAAAAATAATTTTTCTACAGTTGCCCAGGGATGATAATAGTTGGATATGTGGAAATTGTCCAGAAATATGCAAATTTTGTCATTTTCGGTCAAGAAAACTTGTTCTCAAAAACTACTTGTCTGATTATAAGCTTTGTAATTTGATATAAAAGTCCTGAAGGATGTTATCTTCTGCTCAAAGCGTTGGGAAACCCCAAATTTGTATAATTTAGGTAATTTTGTCAGTCTTTGACCTTAAATGACCTATACCAACCCAGGATATGTTGTGAGACAGTGTTTAAGGCTGTGAACATAATTTTGTCATATTTGTTATCAATTCATAGTGAAATTTGATCCAGAAAACTAAGCTGAGGTTAATTTTTTCATTTTGGACCAATGTTTACAACTTTTCCATGCAAGACACACATGAACTGATAAGAATTTCAATCCAGGATAATTCCAGATGTCATAATCACCCCCCACAGTGGAAGGCGTTTACATTTGAATGACAGCACTGATAGCATTTTAAAAATCCCCAAAATCACCTACTTTACATTTCCCCACTCTCCCACCTTTTGTTTTTGTCAAGCCTTCTCTGGCTGATTTTTTTTTATTGACATTTGCTAATGTATGTAGGATCTGCTTGTCCCATTGCTGCAGAAGTTGATATGCATGTTTCTAAAGTTTACCTCCAGTACCTATGTTGCAGACCTTATTTGCTGTTGTCATTCTTGTTTCTGGTTGTACTGTGTAGAAATCATTGTCATAATATCAATGTAGAATTTTGCTGCACTGAACAGATAGAAATAACATTCATCGTTGAACCTTTGGTACCAATACCACTAGTATGTACCAATTCTGATCAAATGTGAGCAACACCGTATCATTGGCAGTATTTTTTCGAATGTCAGGAAAGTGGGTTATCTGTTTCTATAGTAACAAAATTTGCATTGTGACCCCTGATTGTCATTCTTGATTTCAAAAGAGAATGGTTGAAAGTTCCCTTCATGAGTGTTTGAGCAAAAGTTTTAAGTCCCTCAGTTTCAAGGTTTGTGCTACCTTTAATGCCAGCTTTTACGAATATATTTAATGATCACCTTTAACAACGTTCAAATCAGTTTAGTGTTTCCAACAAATGTATCATGAAGCTCTTTGACATTAAGTGTGCTACTTAAACCCATTTCTGTACACCTGCTCATACTTGGAAAAGTCTAGCAGTGAGTTCACTCACCTGGTAGGCAGACATACTGGTGCATTTATTTTGACAGTTTAATTGGAAAGACTGACTATTAACTTCTCACTTGGCCAGGTGATTCAATGTTCTGAGTACACTGTATGCCTACTTCCTATGAGCCACTTCAGTATGAAATATATCATGGACGTTTTTCGGTATAAATTTTGTCAGTAAGTCTTGCCATTTTATCCAAGATGATGACATTCCTTCATATTTTAAAGGCCGGTGTGTTTAAATATTTGTTAGTTGACAAATACGTTTTTGAGTTGATTCAGATGAAGTGTACCCGTGTTGAGATATTTATTAACCCTTTCTCCCCTGGGTCATAGCAGTTCACAATTTTCAGACTAAAAATATGCTGAATTTTCAGTGGCTTACAGATAAAAATATTCTCTAAAATTTGATATCAGTAGTTCAACTCCCATTAAGAGTTTAAATTTTGATATTTAAAAACTACAATCCATAGATGTTTTGAACTTGAACATTAATGTGCAATACTACTGAAAGTCCCTGATAAACTGTACTACGGAATGTCCAAGTAAATGTGTTCAAATTTGTATAACATGATTAGATTTGTTGAAAAAGGTCAATAGTTGAGACAGTCTTCCTAATCTTTACAAAACTCCTTTTTCCAGTACACCTGCGTTTTCCTCAGAACTGTTATACTACCGGTACTAATATTGGTATATGCAGATACATGCTAACTTGGTCAATGATAGAAAACTTAGTATTGTCAGGATGTACTTATCATATACCGGTACTACGGTATATATGTTGAGCATGTATATCTAGCATTTTTAAGTTTCAAAATTTTCATTTGTCCTGGATGTTTTAGATACAGTTCATTTTTTTCCATCACAGGTATCCATTCCTTTGCCGACATGTACTCCTGTGTGGATTTAGAAGTCACTGCCAGGAGATTTATCTATCAGCATTTCCTTGAAGTTATCAAGACGGAGGAGTTCTTCCTTATGTCAGAAGACAGTCTTATAGAGTTACTGAAAAGTGATAAACTGCAAGTGGCGAGAGAGGAGGAGGTGTATGAAGCTGCTATGAAGTGGATGTATTACGATTTTGTGAATCGGCAACACTTGGCGTACAACTTGCTCCAGTACATTAGACTTGCTTTGTTAGACATGCAGTACTTGAAAGAAACTGTCTACAAGTCAGATTTCATTTTACAGAACCCAGACTGTAAAAGTCTGGTTGAGAATGCATTAAGGATTCGAAACGATAACCAGGCACTGTCGCTGATTGGAAACAGGGCCCAGCCGCAGAGTATTTATGTGGTAGGTGGCAGAAACAGTGTGGATTGTCAGTTGAACAGTCTGGAAAGGTATGATGCTATCCGGGATAAATGGATTCCACAGGTAAGTGTTTGAACAAACTAGCCCAATCTGGATGAGTTCTAACTTTTTACATATTCGGTTGGATCAATTTCTCCATGCTGATTATAGCATGACTTACACGAGACAGATGTACCCCATGCTTTGTTTATAATGTCCATCTCCGATGTAAAAAATGGAAACTGTTAAAGGCCAGTGAATTCTTTTGAAATGGCTGTTTGTGTCAATGACAGGTCTTTTGTTCCACTAAAGTGTGCATGTTAAAACAAGCAACTTTCACCTTGTGGAGATAACATGAACAAGTGAAATCAACAGTGTTATTATTTTATGAATGAATCGGAAGGTAGACTTGAATTCATGTTGGTGGCAGTATTTTGATTCTGCTTGAATCATAAACAACAATAACATCCGGCAATTTATCATGTTAGGAAAAGTAAAACCACAGTAGTAGGTTTCAACACGTTGTGGAAATAATACTGAAATTATTTCCCTACAATTTAAGGCACTGGGAGAATGTGTCTCTCTCCATCAAGTCCATTTATCTGCCAATTTAAACAGATGTCATGTGTCAGTAGTAGTGTACTCCTAGTTTTATGAACCACAATGCTGATCATCCAATATTCAGAAGTCACAGAATATTCAGAAGTTGATGACTCTACTGAGCATGACCTTTTGTATTGTCAGTGACTACGTAATTGGTTGCTAAGTGATCGAGGAACGTGATGAGGCGATATATAGATAAATTTTGTGAGTGAATAGAGCAAAGGTGGGACATTGAATGACCTTTAATATCAGAGAAACTTAGCCAGTTATGACATGTATGTGATGTATGGAATATTCTATTTAAAATACTGATATATTGTACAACTCTAGTTTTAAGCAACTATACCGGTATGTATGCAAGAAGAAGTTCAACTCCAAGTTTGAGCCATAAATGTATCACAGTTGCTATTTGTTCACAGCATACAATGTATTAATTTCCGTGATACAAATTTTGCTACATTTTATGCATGTCTTCACTTACAAACACACATGCAGTTACAGGACAAAAGACTCCCCAGCTCACATGCTCTTTATCCTGCTTCTCTTTTCTCACAAAAGATGGTTGAAGGCCTGGCTTTGTGCACTGAAATTTAATCTTTTATAAATGCTACTGGCTATCAAGGACATCAGAATGTTGAACAGTGTAGTTTGAATGTCAAATGTTTCCGCCAAATAACTTGGATTATATAACAGCTCACTTGATATGCATGCAGACCTTTTGTAAATTCACATCATCAGAACATTCAATATTAATCAGGATTTGAAGAGATTAATGACAAATTTCTTCCTACACATTTAGGACAGTTTCAATTAAAGCTTGTATAATCTCATATATGCTTGTCTGACTTTCTAAAATGAAACTCTGAGAGATTTCCATTGATATAGTCAGCACATATTACTAAAACAGACTTTTTCCCCCAGCACAACTTGTTTTGAATGAAACATCAAATAGTCTGCAATATTAATTCACATATTTGCTGCACTGTAATGTCTTCTCAGAGCGTTCCCCCAGGGCAGCTGTCATCACCAGACAGCTCAGACTGTTTTCATTCGAACAAAGAGATAGATAGCCTTGTCTCTTTTCATTGCATTCTACTGTGCCATTACTTTGAAGGACAGCTATAGGCTGTGATGGTGGCACTAACTTCATCTTGAAAAAGCTACCTAACTTCATCGATTTTAATTATGGTAATTACATATGAATTAATAATGAGCAATATGAAGCAATAATTACGCTTTTTTCACAGCTGTGGACATCCATGATATAATAGCTATTCAGCGCTGTTTTTACAGTCACGTTTTTTAGCCAATTACTTGATAAACGTGCTGAACCTGATAGCTCTAAAATCTTTAAATCATTCCAAGTATTAGGTGAAAAGCTTAATACGGAATACAAATAGTGTTTGAACACACAATGGGTATTGTCATCGATGACTCATCCTTGAATAGATAACTGTCATCACATAGATGGATTACATTAAGTCCAAATTCACCTACCTGACATGTTTATGCATACTAACAACTATTACATCACAAGTAATAATATTCCCAACATCTGCTGAATATCTATTCATCTTTTTGTAAATTGTTTTACAATTTATTAAAATATTATGTACGTTTATGATCTGCTTAGTGATTTCTTCATAAAACAAAGCAGGAGTATTTCAGTATTATCATGCATGAATTAATGATGTTTTATTAATGACATTTAGCTAACTAAAACCCAAACTAAAGAAATTGGAAGGGAAACGAATAACAAATAAATAAATAATAAATAAAGTAAATAAATAAATGAAGATTCATATATCAATTTTTCAGTAATTGTTAGCAGCTAGTGCCTGCAAATGTAATTGAATTGCTAATTTGATTTCAGAATTTTTACATAAACATCACTGTTTTCTGAATCAAGGTCAGACTCTATTCAATGCAATATTCCATGAGAAATTATGCATTTGTGCAATTGTAAAACGAGGCCCATATTGCAGGGCTCCCGCTACCTATTCGCCAATTCGCCAAATGCGAAAGAAAGTTAAAAATGGCTACAAAAATTCCTGTTTGGCGAATGTAGTGGCTATTGAATTCTTAGACCTCCTCAACAGTAAACTACACCTAACAATAAAATGTTGTAAGATGTTGAAACAGTTTACCCTCCTTCCTACAAAGTTGCAATGTATTGAAACAGTTTAATCTCCTTTCTACAAAGTTACAAATTCCCTGGTATGTAAAACAAACACTGTTGCTGTTCGATACTACAATACATCACCAACGTAACGTCCATGAATACACTGAGGCCTGCTTTGCTTCTGTGAGTCCTGGGTCGTCCTAGTGAGTCTATCAAAAGTTTTACCTTCTTTGCTGTATCAAAATTTGGCCTGCAACTACTCAGTTTGATAGTAAAAACCATAATTTCAAAGGAAACTTTCACAAACGGAGCCATAATACAAAGGACAAGGAGAAAATCTGAGGTTTTCTGAAAGGTCAAGTCTAGGTCATCTCATCATGTGATGTCATGCATGAAGACCCCCTAATTACACAATTATGGTTCCCAAGAAACCACCTAGGGTGGTCCAATAGGTGAAAGGTAATTTTGCTGCCTTTATACAAGAAATTATGTGATTCTGAATGATTTTAATATTTTTGTAGATTCCACCAGTTTAATGATCTAGAAGTGAATGCCAATTTAAATGGCATTCAGCTTGACTGACTCCCTTTCGGCCTACTTTCAAACTGCTATAACTTATACAAGAAATTATGTGATTCTGAATGATTTTAATATTTTTGTAGATTCCACCAGTTTAATGATCTAGAAGGGAACATCATCAGACATTTCTTGATGATATCAAAATATCAAATGGAAATATATCTGGGCTAAAATGTTATCATAATCATTAAAACAATGAATGCCCTCAAACAGTGAGTAATTTAAATGAACATATATCGTTGTGTCTTGTTTTACAAGAATTTTGTTTGGCCCAGCCCTTTTTGTCCCAAGAAAAGTACTTATACTCAAGATGCTATTTCAGCCTGCTTGATCACAACTATGACATACACGTAAAACCGGGGCCTTAAATACCACAATAATCGTATCTACACTGCCATTGTGCTATACCATAAATGCTGTCTTCTGCATGGAAAATTGTTTTACTTGTGTGGCTCAAACATTTAGGTTATGGAAGACTGCATAAATTTGCCACATGAGAAGCCTGTAACTTATGACAAGCTATCATACTGTGAATACTAACTGAATGTGGCAGAAATATTCAATCTGTACCTCTTGTAATATACACTTAACATTGCTACCAGACTTTTAGAATTCAATTGCTACCTAATTTTCTGGTGTTTAAATTTTACCACCAAAAAGGATTTCTATCCCTGAAAAGTCATAAAAACACAGCAAAAATGCAAAAACTAAACACATATTTCTTTAATGTAAAAACCATCATGAACATCATGCAAAACATCTTGATTTGTAAAATTAGGGATCCTGAATGACGAGAAAGCTGTTGCCACACTTGAGATCATAAACTGGCTAAAAGTTACTCAAAATGGCTAAAAGATTTTTGATTTGGCTAATGAGTTGGCTAATCATTTTGGTGACTTAGGGGGAGCCCTGATATTGGTTACAGTATTCAGTGCAGAGAAATATTTATATAGTGTCGACAGTGATATATTGGGCATGAGAGATTATTAATATAAGTAACATGCTTTAATTAATAGAGTTACTACATTTTATTATCACAGTGAAATTTAATTTTATGAATTGATGTAGAAATAGCCAGCCAATTAAATATGCAAATTACAAATGATGATTTGCCACATATACCATATGGTACAATTTTTGAATGTAATGAAAATATAATGATATGGAAGGCTATTGATCATCCATTGATGGTTATCTATCTACAGGACATCCAATATATTATCCAATCAGTTTGCAGAATAGTATTCTTATGTTTCATAAAATTCCACAGAAAAGCTAGAACTTTATGACAGTTATTTGAGATGTTGTATCTTTATCAGATGTTTAACACAATTTCTATTAGGGTATGGTGTACCTAATTTTCGTCTGTTGTTCCAATGCTGAGAGTGCTATTTTTGTCAAATCAGTGCAAACACAATGATTGATTTGCCGGTATCTGTGGTCTATATTTCCCATGCATTCATCATATCAATACTAGTATAGCATCTCCCTGGCGAGTCTGCTTCCTGCAAACTCAAATCGATACTATTATAATCTGACTGGAAGAACAATATGCAACATTGTCTTTATTCAGTGATTATTTTGTTTACACTTTTTCAAATTGCTGTTGGTTTGGTTTGATAACTATTATATTAAAATAGCTACATTTTATCTCACAATAAGGACGATATTTTATACATCAAGAGAAACAAGAGTGCCAGAATGATTTTGTTAGAAAATTGACAAAAATTATTTAGTGTGTCCCAAAAGAGTTCCGATAGGTTTTTACAACTGACACACATGACTCAACAACTAGCTTAGGTATTGGGTTGATAAAATAAAACAAAAAAGGCCCAATGCTATTTTAAAATTTTCCCAGCAGTCCCAGTTACTATTTTTATCATGAGCAGCAACACTGGCAAAGCCTGTTACAGGACCTAGGATCAAGCCCTGCCATAATTTCTGTCATACTTATTTGCTACCAGTACTTCTGTGAACAAAAGCAATATTGTTGTTACAATTATACTGGGTGTCCAACTGGTCAAGAAATTCACATCTGATCATTTCTCTGTTCATAATTTTTCACTTCAGTGTATTATAGAAAAATGTAATGATAGTACAAGGATCCTGTAGTAGCATAATTTCTGTCTTGTTCATCCTCATTAAAGTGTTCATCATCCCTGCCTCCTAAATGACAGATGGGAATTATTAAGATGATATTAAGTCATGGATGAAATTCCAATACCGTTGGCAATGCCTATTAAATGTCAAGTTCTACATAAAATATATATTGTAATTTTCTGTATGTTCCCTAAATGCAGCATCGCTTTGCATGTCACCATTTGTGGTAAGATCATCCTTTGAGAAGTATACCTTGCCTCTTGTCAGCCGTCACCTTCAGAATAATCACACACGTCAGTACAGGAGACAGAAATGGTTATCTGTGACTTTCCTCCATGATTTATTCGGTGGAAAACATTATCAAATTCCCTTGTGATATCAGACACACTTTGTGACAAAATGAGTGAGATATCATTTTGTGGAATGTAGTTGTTCATGAAATATCAAGGCTGTTCATATCAGTTGTAGCTGAAATAGATTTCATAAGACAAGAATAACTTCCCATTTTGATGTGTTATTTGGACTTGCAGTTACCTGCAGCTATATGTGGGAGAGCTCGTGTGATATTTTATTTAGCTTTGAAAGAGTACTTATTAAGAGGCACATTTTACATTGCATATTACCGTATATCATACTATATTGGTGGCGCAAATACAGTGATCTGATTGGTCGAGATGTTAAAAGAACTATAATAATGGTATATTTGTGATATACCACGGTTGGCACACACACACCCTCTCGGCAAGAGCAAAAATCCCGTTTTGACGTTCCATGCCAGAATTTCAATCTACTGTTATGATGTAATAGCAATAAAGCACACCCAGCAACAGTATATCATTCTATTTTGATCAGTTCACTTCATATATGCACTCACTATTGCTCGTGCATATATTTCATGAACTGGTCAAAATCTTGTGGTATACCATCGCTAAGTGTGCTTTATTGCTTATTATACCATCATGGTAGTCTGTGGATACCCATACAGTAGAGGGAAAGGATGGTACTATCTACCGGTATGCTGGATTATGCAAAACTTGGAGCCTAAAAATATGCATCATAATTCTAGACTTGTAGCAGGAGTGTCTTATGTACATGTATCTGTCTAAGCAGATCTCAATCACACTGATATCTCAATGAAATGGATACAGTTGATTGGGCTGATGGTACACCTACCCATGTGAGCTAATTCCCCACTGAACACGGCTCATCCTTGCAAATTGAAGTCCTGCTGGCTCATGGTAGTGCGTGGGTGTGTGTGTTTGTCCTACAGTCAGGAGTTTACCAGTGACTTTCATTTGGTAAATGTCAAAAGTGGTCAATTTGCTCACCGCTGGTTTTGTACAAGTATCTTAGAACTGATTAGGCTGTGAGATCAGTGACGGTAACTGTACCCACAAGCATATATCAAGGATACTTTACATGACTGTATTGTTGATGAGCATCTGGTAATGGTTAGAATGCAAGGGATGTACAAGTATCTGTATTGTGACAAGAAGTCATCAGAATCAGCAACTGCAAATTTTTCTTGGAAATTCTACAATTCAATATATTTTTTGAAGTAGCATACATTTTTAATGAATTCCAAACTTCAATTGCTTTGCCAAATTGGACAAAAACGGTAAGGCATAAAAACTCTTTTTAAGGTAGTATGTGCCTCGAAAGTAAAAGACTTACACTTTCGCTCAAATTTTCCTCAAGGAATATTTCAATCATTCACTTTCAAAATCTAGAATAAAAATCGGGGCTCACCGTGCAAATTTTGATACTAGAGAAACAAATTACTCAAGATTTACCGATATTTGAAATTCAAAATGGCCACCGTCCCTGTGTTAACCCTGTGGAGAAAAATAAAATTTTGTTTTCAAAAGATTAAGACAGTGAAAGTTTTACTCAAAGAGCTTCAAAATGAACCTCCATAAGTGGTAGACCAGAAAAGAATTGAAAAAGTTTGAGAGTCCCAATATCTGTCCTGAGGCGCATTCTACCCTAAACAATTTTCACTCCAAACAGTGGATTTTCCATTTTTGATCTCTCACCAATGTTTGTGTACAGATGAAACCATGGTTATTGTTCCGAGAGTGATTTCTGACAAAACTAAGAAAAATTCTTATTAAAATTTAGTCAGAATAATCAACAGTGTCTATTTTAATGTGAGAAAGTGTCAGGTAATTACAAAATGTATCATTTCATGATCATGTCTCATAATGTACTGATCCTGCATCAGACAGGGAATGAATATCTCATGTGTACAAGTTATTAAGTTTGAGATTGTAATAGGCTGCAAACATTCTGTTGCTCTGAAAATAATTTTTGTACATATGATGAAACTATGAAATAATATTTAATGTCTTATGACAGACCAACATTAAAAAAAACTGTGAATCACTGCATTGTATCTTTCACCATATCAAACAAGACTTTTTTTATAATACCTGTATACTATAAGTAGCTTGAGATGTGTACCTCACATTGCAATGGTAAATTTACTTCTAGTCATTCTATTGCCCGTCCACGTAAAGCAGAAAAAACCAAAAAATTTTACCGCTAAATCAACTATTAGAATCTAAAGTTTCATGCCTATTCGAGAATGTCTGCTTGTCAGCAAAGTATCAACATTGTCCAAAAACAGTTTTTCATTTTGACCTGTAGCAAAGATGGGCTTGGATAATTTGTTTTGGCAATTTATTTGACATGATAGGCAGATTCGCTTCAATTCAGCAATTCATTATTCAAACAGCGGTATGAATCACAATCCTTGCATTGATTATTTTGCCAAATCGGATCTGGAAATGTCAGTTCTATAAATACTAATCCCTACAGAGGATGATAATGTCTGTCTGATTTGTATTCCATCTCTGCAGGAATGCATGACAATGGCTAGGACAGCGGTTGGTGCGGCTACATTGAATGGATTGCTATATGCTGTGGGTGGAGAGTGTGCATTGGCTGAGAGTCAGGAGGAAACTATGTATCTGAGATGTGTGGAGTGTTACGATCCACTTCACAAGGAGTGGCTCCCTGTTGTTGACATTGATGTAGCAAGATCATTCATTGCAGTAGCAGCCCTGGGTGGTTACCTCTATGCCATAGGTGAGTTAAATGTCAACAACTACAAACAAGTCATACCTTTTTTAAGGCAAGGCCATTACAAATATCAAGTAATACTTGATATCGTTATAGCCTTCCAAATCACTTTCCAATTTCACTAATTTTTTGGTAACATTTGTTGTGTCAGAAATTTACAATTTGAACTGAAAGGTATCATGATAATTTCTATTTTTCTTTAGTACATCTGCTTGTTAAGTGCTGACATAGTCATGTTATTTTACGAGGCTTATTTCAGATATCCAGTCTGTTTTAGCATCCTGTGAATGATCTAATTTATGAATGATGTGAATGTATCTGTGAAATATGTGATCAATTGACTGAAGGGAAAGATATAATGAACAATTCATACACATACCTAACAATCATCACATCGAAAACTGAAATATGTTTTAACTTATCTAATGCCATAGAAAAGATAAATAAATATTAGGTAAATTATGCAACAATTAACAAATTTTTATGGCGTATAAAATAGCCTGTAATACACAGAGTGGGTTTGCGTTAAAGTTCCATAAGCTGTAACTTTACATATCATTGCCATCATTTTTGTTCTGTGTATGAAATACAGTTTCTTGTTCTACTTTCAAAATAACTTCCAAATGAGTTGTGTTCAATCTGTCAACAGAGACAGTACCAGTACATATGTAAAGTGTTATTATTGACAACTGATGTCATGTCCCGACTAGAATTCATTTGTAAACAATAAAATTACTCATCGTACACAATGGGTGATGATAATACTTCCTGTATTTCCATATCAATCCGGAAGAAGAGTAGGAAATGTATTTGTCTTGTGGAACAAAATAGTGAAAATAAAGTCTAAAGTTGCATCTGTTTTCCCTGTAAAGAAACCTGTTGTTGATGAAATGAAATCATCACTTCACACCAGTGGAAGAGTTAGTCAGCATTCCTGATAAACTAATCCCTCAACTCAGAAGTGTTTTGGGACAACAATGTGTCTTTGCTTTTCCAGTTAAATCCTTTTTTGTACAGAAAAATGTGAGAGGAAGGCTTTGTTATTATACACAATAATTCAATTTCAGCACAACTGAAATGCAATTTAAATGCAATAAATATTTAATCCGAGAGTTCAAATCATGCATTGACTGTTCTATCTCAGCAACAAAGAAATTTACATGTGAACAGCAAGGAAGGATGTTAATGTTGTTGAAATTCATTACAGAATTTTTTTACCATTACTTATTTAATGTTTTGACAATACGGGTACCTATTTTCTCTAGTAATTTACAACATGTGAAAATATTAGGCAGCTTATACAGTGGGTTATCTCATTCAAAACTAATGGAGGTGTATCCATGAACCCTTTTAGCGCCAAACTCAGTTTTTGTCGCCTTTACAGAATATATATCTCAGTCAAATTTTTTCAGATTTTTGCCCAAATTTTGATAAAGAATTGCAGCCAAGGAAATGTGATTTCCATTTAATCTAAAATTATCGAAAAAATTACAGAAAAATTAATAAAAATTTGTTAAAATGTTGCACTAAAATTTTGGTTGGAAAAATTACAGCACTCAAAAGGTTAAACCAGTTTGTCAATCATAGAAACCATCCACTGCCATGTAGATTTCTGTTGATATCTGTACTCATTGTATAAATACAACAGAAATATTCACTGAGACAGAATGTCGCTTGATGTTATGTGCATTTGAAAAATGATAGTTTATGCTTTTGGCCATGGTTTGCCAAGGCAGTCTGCAAATTTTTCCATTTCATGATCAAGAAAGTCACTGTGGAATTGAAACAACTTTTGCATTGAGGAAAAATTACCTCAAATTACTGATGTTCCATTATATTGCCACCATTCTTTCTTTGAACTCTATAGGAAAAATGAATTTTCAATTTTCACTGAACTGGATTGTTAAACTTTTAAATTTCTTTACAAGTTTGAAATGTACCGTCATATAGAGTGTAAAGCAGTAAGCTATTATCAGATGGATAAAGTGTCTGAATTTTGCCTCAAAAGTTCATGATGTTATCGCTTTTCAGTTTACCATTACCATAAAAAGAAGAATAGCTTGCATTTTCTGATTATGCAGATATTCAAATGACAACCTAACACCTTGTTAGCTGTATTTTTGTGTGTTTTACTTACCAAACGAATTCCATCCAATTTTCGGGAGATGTTTTTGATTCCGGTTATTAAATGATGTCTTTGAATATGTCACTATTTTAATCAATTCTGATGTGTACATTCATATTTGAAATATTTTGGTTAGAACTCTAAAACTATCTGAAACCTAACTTGTGCGTTCATTGCAAGATAGAGCCAATGGGGGAGAGCCAGTACAGAATGCAATGTATTAAAAATGCAATTTAGACAATATACATCAATCAAAGATTACGTACATCACAGTTATTTTTGTCTCAGCTGTGTGAAAAAATAGCACTACCATTTGATGTCTTGGTAGAGATATTTTGATTTAAGGTAGTATGTGCCTCGAAAGTGAAAGACTTAAACTTTTGCTGAAACTTGCCTTAGGGTATCTTTCAACCATTCTCTTTCAAAATCAAGGAAAATATCAGGGGTCACTCTGCAAATTTTGGTACTAGAGAAACAAATAACCCAAGATTACTGATACTTAAAATATGAAATGGCCGCCATCCCTGTGCTAACTCTATGGAGAAAAATAAAAATTTGAATTTCAAAAAATTAAGTCAAGAGCTTTAAAATGAACCCCCACAAGTGGTATATCAGAAAAAAATTGTAAATTTTGAGAGTTGTAATATTTGTCCCCAAGGCGCATTTTACCTTAACTGACAAGTATATTATATACTTGGAATATCACGAAAGCTGTCAACACTAGGGGGAATCACTAGGATGTACTAACCATTGACATTAGTTTTCTGAGCTGCAATGACTTGTAAACTAAATGTGTGTCATATGGTCACCTGTGATGTCATTTGTACAATGAAGATGTAATGTTGAGATCAGTGTTAAGTGAAGTTAAAGTGACTTGTAAAAGTAGTTTTCATTGCAAGGCTGTACAGAGGATAAAGCTAGTGAAGATAAACTCACAGTGTTAGCCTATCCTCTTGACCACACCCTACTCACCACATTGCTCATCTGCATTCACAGGAGGTGAAGACAGATCATGTAGTTTTAACACAGTTGAAAGATATGACTACAGAACTAACCAGTGGACGTTTGCACCCAGTATGAAGCGCAAAAGAGCAGGTGCTGGAGTTACAGTGTGTGATGGTAAAATATACGCTGCAGGTAAGATTCAGTTCACATTAAAGTGACTGCATTTTCACTGAGAGTTAAAAACACACCATTCATTAAGAGCGGTGAAATTGCTTGTCTTTTTTACCAATTTCACAGAATGTGTTTTCCAGTCAATATTATTTTCTGCCTGAAAAAGATATTAATTATCAATTAGTGGTAATTATTGGTGAATTATTGTTAATATATTATTGATTTATTACTGTGATAAGTAGTTTATGGATGCCATTAATAAGTTTCAATTGGATTTAAAGGCATAATTCAAAATACATGAGTTTCCTTTTTCATTAATTGTCCATAAAAAAATCCTGAATCGTGGGTTTTTTGCATGTATGTCATCGAGCATTTCTGCACAAAATCATCATAGTGTTACGTGCAGAGAAAACGAACAAAAGGGTGAACTCAGCAGTTAACGTTTAAACAAAATTTATTACGAAAATAAAACTAATTGCTAAGTCAGGGATAGAGTACAAGCTTTAAAAGTGTACAGACTACTTATCTCAGCTGGGACGGCAAAGCTCCAGTATCAGAGTTGTAACAGTCAGTCAGATAAATGAACAGTCCTTCGGCTTGCAGGCTTGCAGTTGCACAAAGTCCACAGTATAAATCCAGCGTTGACAGTGAAGGTCTTGAAAAGTCTTGAGAATGACTACTGCTGGAGTTTAGTAACACACAAGAGACACGATCCCAAAAGTCTGACTGCAAGCCTGCTGTCCCAGTATTTATACTCATGTGTTTACATAAGCATATAAGAACAATCTAGAACTTTTATTGACATGCTAATTACTGTTCTAAAATTATCTCTCTTACACAACTAATCAACTTTCCAGAACATTCAAACATGACTAATTGAATTCAAGGTTGTGAGGTCATTAAGGGCAGTGACCTTGAGAATGTTCTAGACTAATTGAACTCAGGTCATGATGAGTGTGGGGGAAATGACCTACATAACACACCCCCTCTTCAAAAAAGAAAATTTTTCAAAGAAAAATCTTTCTTTTACAAATGCAATCTTGAAAAGGATTTAAGTACTCAAATTTTGTTTTACTCTAAAGTAAAATTTCTTGAAAGTTAACAACAATAAACTCTATACGAGAGAGACAGTCTGCAATTAAATTGTCTCTGCCTTTGATATGTCTAATGTCAAGATTAAACTCCTGTAACATTAAACTCCATCTTAGCAATCTCTGATTTTTGCCTTTAAATTTCTGCAGAAAAACAAGAGGGTTGTGATCAATATAAACCACTATTGGCTGATTTGAAGAAGTAACATAAACTTCAAATGCTGTAAAGCTAATATCAAAGATAAACACTCTTTTTCAATTGTAGAGTAGTTTCTCTGGGATTTGTTAAATTTGCGTGAAAAATAGCAAACAGGATGATCTACACCATGACTATCCTCTTGCAATAAAACAGCACCAGCAGCCGTATCACTAGCATCCACAGCTAATTTGAATGGCAAAGTGAAATCTGGTGCAGACACACTGGAGCACTTTGCAGTATGGCTTTAAGTGTATCAAATGCCTTTTGGCATTGCTCTGACCACACAAACTTTACTTTCTTTTTAAGTAAGTTAGTCAAAGGCTCAGTACTTGTGGAGAAATTTGGACAGAATTTTCTGTAGTATCCAGCCATACCGAGAAAGCACATCAGTTGTCGTTTACAGTTTGGTATGGGAAAACTTGGAAATGGCACTGATTTTGGCATCAACAGGTTTTACCTCACCCTGTCCTACAGTATGTCCGAGGTAAGTCACCCTCGCCCAACCAAACTCAGATTTGGCAAGGTTGACAGTCAACATTGCTTTACTCAGTCTCTCAAAGAACTTCCGCATGAGCTTGATGTGTTCCTCCCAGGTGTCACTATACAGGATGACGTCGTCAACGTAAGCTGCACACCCGTCTAGCCCGGATATGACGTCGTTGATCATCCGTTGGAACGTTGCCGGAGAGTTCTTCATTCCGAATGGCATCACCTTGTACTGGAACAATCCGTCTGGTGTAACAAAGGCGGATATTTCACGAGCACGATCCGTCAGAGGGACTTGCCAAAATCCCTTCAGTAGGTCAAATTTCGTCACATACTTGGCTTTTCCCACTCGGTCGATGCAGTCATCAATCCTCGGGATTGGGAAAGTGTCTGTCTTTGTTAAAGTGTTGACCTTCCTAAAGTCCGTGCACATACGATAACTGTGATCTGATTTGGGAACAAGTATGCACGGCGAACTCCAGTTACTTTTACTGGGTTCAATAAAGTCATTGTCCAGCAGGTATTTGACTTCTTCCTGGAGATATTTCGCTTTTGTTGGATTCAGTCTGTATGGATGTTGTTTTACAGGCTTACTGTCCCCAACATCAACGTCGTGATAGATGACGTTTGTCCTCGTTGGAACATCTTGAAACAGGTGTTTATATTCGTGGAGCAGTTCTTTCACCTGTTGTTGTTGTTCTGGCTGGAGGTGTGCCAACTTTGTAGACTCCAGATTCTCCAGGATTTCTGAGTTCTGAAGCTTGACCGAGCCCAGCTTTGAATTTAGAGTATTTTCACTCAAGTCAGTTTCAGTATCACTATCTTCATAATGGTTTGAACTGACTGCACTGACAGGCTGTGTTATAGTAGGATTATCCCTATCCAAATATGGCTTAAGCATATTTATGTGACATAGCTGTTTTTGTTTTCGCCTGTCAGGTGTTATTATGATGTAATTTAAATCACTCAATTTCTTATCAATTAGGTATGGCCCAAAGTAACGAGCATGGAGTGGTTTGCCAGGAATTGGAAGTAGAACAAGAACTTTTTGACCTGGTTCAAACTTCCGTTTTGAGGTGCTTTTATCATATTTGGTTTTCATTGACTGCTGAGATGACTCAAGATTTTCTCTGGCTAATTCACATGCTTTAGAGAGTTTTGTACGAAAATCTGACACATATTGCAAAATATTCAGACAATCATCATCGTCTGATAGGAATTTCTCTTTAACGAGCTTAAGTGGGCCACGGACTGTATGTCCAAATACAAGCTCAAATGGGCTAAAACCAAGAGACTCTTGAATTGACTCTCTAACAGCAAAGAGCAGAAAATGAATTCCTTCATCCCACTGCTTCTCTGTGTCAAAACAGTAGGTCCTAATCATGTTTTTCAAAGTTTGATGAAATCGCTCAAGAGCACCCTGACTTTCTGGATGATAGGCGGATGACCTATACTGTTTAATGCCTAGCTGATCCATTACTTGTTGAAAAATACCAGACATAAAGTTGGATCCTTGATCGGACTGGACACATTTGGGGAGGCCAAATAAAGTGAAAAATTTGACTAAAGCTCTCACTATAGTCTTTGTCTTTATGTTTCTCAGTGGTATGGCTTCTGGGAACCGAGTTGATGTACACATAATTGTCAACATGTACTCATTTCCTGATCTTGTTTTCGGTAGGGGCCCAACACAGTCTATTAGAATCCTACTAAATGGTTCTTGAAATGCAGGAATTGGCTGTAAAGGGGCCTTTGGAATGGTCTGATTTGGCTTTCCTACCATTTGACATGTGTGACAAGTTTTACAGAAATGTGCTACATCCTGCCTGAGATTAGGCCAATAAAAGTGACTGAGAATTTTATGATAAGTTTTCCTGACTCCTAAGTGACCAGCCCAGGGCGGTTTCATGGGCCAGGCGCAATATTTCAGCACGATAGGGCTTTGGAACCACAATTTGATGTTTTATAGCCCAATCGTCATCAACCAAAACATCTGGAGGTCTCCATTTACGCATGAGAATACCAGATTTTGTATAATAGGAAACAGAGCTATCTGAAGTTTTACCTTCATCATCTACCCTGTCAAACAAAGACAAAATATCTGGGTCTTTGTGTTGTTCTGCAATGAGATTTGATCTAGAAAATGTCTGACTTTGGTCAGCAGAAGTTTACTGGAAGTTTCAAATCCACGAGGGATAACGGGATGATCCGTGTCAAACACCTGACTGAGAAAGGTGTCATTTAAGTCAACATCTGTGACATTATTTTTGAGAGTATTTGATTCTCGGAAGTTTTCTTTGACATGGCTCGAGTAATGGCACATGAAGGAAATAAATCGGGTATCTCTTGTTCAATTGGCTCTGGATCCTATCTAAACTAGGATTATCAGTCACAAGTGGATTAGTAATGACCTTGTCCCGGCAAGGTCGTTTCCAAGAAGAAGGTGAATCCCTTCAAAAGGCAAAAAAGGCCAATACCTAAAGCCACAGGTCCAGAAACAAAGTCCGAAGACAATATAGACATTATGGAGAGGAACAGGAATGTAGTCATTACAATCTACCCCTTAATAAGAACTTTAGAACCTGAAAATGACTTTTCAGAAAACGGCAGGGTATCTGCCAACAAAAGAGACTGGGAAGCCCGGTATCTCTTAAAATTTTGACAGGGGTAGCGGAAGAGAAATCACTAGAAAGTGATATAAAACCATTATGAATAAATGGCTCGAAAATACCCATAATGCTATCTTGAGAAGAATTGACCTTGACCTCATTAATTGGGGATAAGAGGGGTTTAACCTCAGAAAATGTGTTGCACACATTATTAGACTCTAATTGAGTTGATGAAGAAATAAAGCCGGTTGGCTTAGATCCACTTTGACCACTTTGACCTTCACGTTTTCTTTTCAATTTGAAACACTCTGACATTAAATGGCCGTCTTTCTTACAATAATTACAAGAAAGTGTACCAAACTGTTTGTCAGAAGGAGATTGAGACTTGGGATCTGATGAGTGGGAGTGTACTTGAACTCTGTGAACTGTTGTCATTTGATTTTCTACTCTCCTTTGAAAAATTCTTGGATGAAAAGGACGAGTTAAATTTACCTGCATTGTTTCTGTATGAAAAGGACTGGGATGGTTTGCTGAGAAATGAAGATTTGTGGGTCAATGAATAATCATCGGCCAAACGTGCAGCAACCTCTAATGTATCTGCCTTTTGTTCATTGATAAACGTCTTGATGTCACCTCCGGATGCACCTTTTAAATTCCTCAATCAAAACAAGCTGTCGTAATTTGTCATAATTCTGACTGACCTTTTCAGAAGAGCACCAACGGTCAAACAGTTGTTCTTTTGTTCGAGCAAATTCAACATAAGTTTGATCTTTCGCCTTCTCACAATCCCTAAATTTCTGACGGTAAGCTTCAGGCACCAACTCATAACCCTTGAGAATTAATTCCTTCACAGAATCATAATTTGAAGCCTGCTCTACTGACAACTGAATGTAAATTTCTCTGGCTTTACCCACCAAAGCACTCTGCAAAAGCATAGACCAGGACTCCTTAGGCCAATTCAGACTCTGAGCAATTTTCTCAAAATGGAGAAAATATTTGTCAACATCCTTTTCTTGGAAAGGGGGAACTAACCTGAAATGCTTAGTGATGTCAAACTTGTCTGAAGGGAAGAATTTTCCTGACTGTCCAAGCTCTAAACGTTTTATTTCTACCTGCAATCGCTGTTCTTCTAATCGCATTCTTTTTCTCTCTGTCTTTCTTCCATTTCTAATCTTTCCTGCCTTTCTTTTTCTTTCATTTGTAATTCCATTTTCTTAATTTCCAAATCTGCCTGTATTTCTAGTTTTCTTAGTTCAAAGTAGACTCGGGCTCATAATCTTTCAAGGTGGATTCCTCAAATTGGCCTAAATCAACTAATGTTTTGCAATAATGTACTGTATTTCCCTCTTGCGCATGGATCTTTTGACTTCTACTTTAAGATTGGCCAGTGCTATGAGGTCATCTTTTCTGAGGGAGTCAAATGTGTCCTGATCAAGGTCATCCATTTCCTCTGGTTTAAATTCCGCCATGATTAAATTTCGCTGAGTTCACAGTATATAGTAGTTTTGAAAAGGCTGGCAAAATGTTGTCAAACGGCTCAAAATGTTCGTATCCCGGACGAGCCCCCAATTTGTGTTACGTGCAGAGAAAACGAACAAAAGGGTGAACTCAGCAGTTAACGTTTAAACAAAATTTATTACGAAAAAAAACTAATTGCTAAGTCAGGGATAGAGTACAAGCTTTAAAAGTGTACAGACTACTTATCTCAGCTGGGACGGCAAAGCTCCAGTCTCAGAGTTGTAACAGTCAGTCTGATGAATGAACAGTCCTTCGCTTGCAGGCTTGCAGTTGCACAAAGTCCACAGTATAAATCCAGTGTTGACAGTGAAGGTCTTGAAAAGTCTTGAGAATGACTACTGCTGGAGTTTAGTAACACACAAAGACACGATCCCAAAAGTCTGACTGCAAGCCTGCTGTCCCAGTATTTATACTCATGTGTTTACATAAGCATATAAGAACAATCTAGAACTTTTATTGACATGCTAATTACTGTTCTAAAATTATCTCTCTTACACAACTAATCAACTTTCCAGAACATTCCAAACATGACTAATTGAATTCAAGGTTGTGAGGTCATCAAGGGCAGTGACCTTGAGAATGTTCTAGACTAATTGAACTCAGGTCATGATGAGTGTGGGGGAAATGACCTACATAACAATAGTTATTAGTCCCCGCGGACGAAGTCCGGCGGGGACTTATAGATTGGGTCCCGTCTGTGCGTCCGTCCGTCCGTCCGTCCGTCATCAACAGTTTCTCAGACACTGCTGAACCAATTTCGTTCAAACTTGGCACAAAGGCATAGCACTATGACCTACAGATGCACGTCGATTTATTTTGTGATACGATCGAATTTGGCCGCGAGGCGGCCATTTTGTTGCGATTTTCATGTCTTTTGACCATAACTCAGACATCCTTGAGCAGATTCTGTTCAAACTTGGCACAAAGGCATAACACTACAGCTTTCATATCCATGTCAAATAATTTTGCGATATGATTCAATATGGGCGCGAGGCGGCCATTTTGTTGCGATTTTTCATGTCTTTGGACCATAACTCAGACATCCTTGAACAGATTCTGTTCAAACTTCGCACAAAGGCATAACACTATTGCCTTCATGTGCATGTCAAATAAGTTCACGATACGATCCAATATGGCCGCGAGGCGGCCATTTGTTTTGCGATTTTTCGTGTCTTTGAACCATAACTCAAACATCCTCGAACCCATTCTGTTCAAACTAGGCACAAAGGCAAACACTATGGCCTACATATGCATGTCAAATTATATTGCGATATGATCCGATATGGGCGTGAGGCGGCCATTTTGTTGCGATTTTTCATGTCTTTGGACCATAACTCAGACATCCTTGAACCGATTCTGTTCAAATTTGGCACAAAGCAAAACAGTATGCCCTTCATATGAACACCGATTTATTTGTGAAATGATCCAATATGGCTGACAGGCGGCCATTTTTTGCGATTATTTCATGTCTTTGAACCGTAACTCAAACATCCTTGAACCGATTTTGTTCAAACTTGGCACAAATTCAAAGCACGTACTATGGCATGCATATGCATGTATCAATTAACCTTGTGATAGGATCCAATATGGCTGCAGAACTTCCATTTTGTTGGAATTTTGCATGTCTTTGAAGCGTAATTCAAAGGTCATTACACCCATTTTGTTCAAACTTGGCACAAAGATCAAGCACTATGGCATACAATATGTCAATTTACTTCGTGACATGTTCCAATATGGCTGCCAGATTGTCATTTTTTTCGAATATCGCTGCCCGATGGTCATTTTTGGATTTTTTCATGTCTTTGAGGCTTAATCATATGCAAATATTCCTTAACCAATGTTGTTGAGACATGGTACAAAGATAAAGTACTATGGCATACATATGCATGTCTACTAATTTTGTGCTATGATCCATATGGTCAATAGACAGCCATTTGATTTCAATTTTGGTTTGATTTTTTTATGTCTTTGAAACATAAACATAGGTCACTGTCTCTCGATAGACTGATTTTGTTCAAACGTGATACGAAGATAAAATACTATGGCTGCATTCTTGTGCACATTAATTTGTTTCATTATATGATTCGAAATGGCTGATGGCTGATTACAACAACATACCCGATCCCATAGCATTTCGAAAATTCCACCAAACCATGTGTATAGTATGTGCCGTCATGACACTAGAGGCAGTGAGGGCATCGTTATGTGTGATGTAATCAAAAGTTCCTTCAGTGGTCATTACCGGCAGAGATGAGTCATTTATTGAACGTTCCTTAGATTACTTTATTATGCAAGTCACAGGCCTGATGCACCCCTTGCATCAATGTCATTCCACAGCGACCTAGACCACAGCTACCTAGACACCAAAGATTATAACAAAATGGACAAGCGGGGACTGTGTCATCAACGATGACTTGTTACAGTCAGTATTAGGGGCAGCATTGCAATATGTGAAAATGATATCTGATTATTTATTAAGAGGGGGTCACCATGCAAATGTTGGTCTTACAACTACAAATATTCTGAAATTTATGGATGTTTGAAATTCAAAATTGCCACAATTGTTATGTTGATTCCATTTGGAAAAAATAAAATTTTTGATTTTAACAAAAGCAAGATGTCGAAAACTTCATCCACTCATTGCCTTTGAAATTAGTCAATACAAACAGCATATCAGTATAGTGTGGTAAAAATATTGGAGTACAAATATCTGTCCCAAAGGCATTTACTACCGTAAAGATGGTGAGCAAGTAAATTGTACAGGGTTTCCTGCGAAGGGCCAACAGAGATGTTACCAGAGTTATCAAACCATTTATCCACATATCCTTAACCTTAACAAAATGCTGAATACAAATGGTCTTGTAGATATATGGATGTATGACTAGCAAAGTAGATTGCAGAACTACTAGGCCTGTGTATTAATGGTCCAAGGACAACCAAATATCTAATGAGAAACTCATCCCTATTTCACCCTTTCACCACAATGGTTTAGCCCAAACCCATTGTTATCAATGGTGGTTGCAGACCAGTTTACAGGGAATCACGGGTGAACAAGTCCAGATTCATACAACTGAATTGCAAAGAATATTTAAAATAATGATATTGTTAGAGAAGTCCATGCTCTGAAGTAAAGTATTTTATCAAGATTGAGAGAACTGATTGTTTATCGGTGTTTGTCAACATTTCCAGGTGGCTATGACAAAGCATATCATACGGATAGAGCCAGTGTTGAGTGTTTTGATCCGGAGATGCAGGAATGGATGTTTGTAGCTGAGATGGAAAAGGCTAGATCCGGTCTTGCACTGGTTGCCATGGATCATTTTATCTATGCATTTGGTGGCAGACTTCGACACACAGACCAGTACTTTGATGTTGCTGAAAGGTACGGCTATACACTACCATGATTATCAAACATTTCAACCGACATCAAAACTTTTCGCGGCCTGTGTTGCATGACCTTGATTATGTGTTTTCATGAAATTCAATCTCACCTACTTGTCCCAGGTACTTTAACAATGGTCAACAGCTTTGGCAATACCAGTGAATGTGTAAATATAGAAAACATCTGGGACCATAATACTGGATAAGCAGATACATTATCCTCAATAATCTGGGGGTATTACATCACAAATTTCAATAGTATTGATAAAGCTATTATATAATTATCTATGAATTCCTAATTTTTACTAACACTCATTTCCAGTAAACTTGACTTATACAAATTTTTCAAGGTGGCAACATGGTCAAAATAAATCATTTTGTTGACCAAATGTTCTTGCAGCAGAAGACTTGCCATTGCCAGATTATCATCAGCATATTTGTACAAATTTACATTTCAATTTCAGTAGGTATTTATTGTGAAGAGTTCTGGTGATAAAACATAAATCCTGGAGACATCTGTAATCAGAACAAGCTTATCTGAAAACATGCCATTCATCAACACTCTTTCTGGTCTATTATGAAAAAGTTAAATTTCATAGGATAGTATTTCCATCACATTCTAAAGGATGAAATTTCTTGAAATCTCTTTAATAAGAGTCGTTGAATAAGCCCTATAATTTCTTGTATTGAGGAAAACTTACTGAGTTAGTGGCACATTGATTGTGAGATAGAGGGCGCACTTTAGACAAGGTGTGAGTATTGTGATAGTATGCAACTTGACCTCAGTGGTACAACTTGGTGCATTTTCAGATACAACACACAGACACACCAGTGGACTTCCATAGCACCCATGAACACTGCAAGGGCGTGGCCAGCAGTTGCTATCTTTGACAACAAGATCTACGTAATAGGAGGCTTTGACGGCTCCAATAGACTTCGCAGTGCTGAGAGGTACGATCCACAAACCAACACTTGGACGTTTGTCAGTAACATGAATGTCAGCAGGGCAGGTTGTGGTGCGGCAGTCATCTGAAGATTGTCATCAACGTCTCATCCTTAAGTCATTAAGTGTATGTTTCCATGACAACCAGAAGTTATGCAATCATGAGAGATTCACCAATCAACATTGCTTCAGTGAACATCACAGAGAAAAAAACAAAAACATTTTCTTGTGAAATGCAAAGTGTTGTGAAACAAGTGCAGAGTGGTATAGAAATAAGAAGTATTGTCATCAATGAAGATAATTTTCTTCCCTGACTGTGATTGGCTACTTCAAATTGAAGTTTAATCAATGATACTGCATGTTGCTATAATGAAATTATTTTATTTACCAGTTTGGAATTTGCATGACACAAAAAAATGCATAATAGTTTGCACTATATTGACTTTTTCAAATGTTCCATTTCATGTCAAAGAGATACAAAATTTAAACATCTCATGATATAAAACACCACAACATTTAAAAATAAATTATATCTTTTTACAGCATAAAAAAAATCATGTTTCACTCTAAAATGATCAGATCACTCTCAAAAAATAAGAAATTTGTATCAATATTTGGAATCACTGACTTGAAACCTATGTGTTTTCATTTGTGACAAATTGCTGGCGAAAAAATGATCTGATATGATTCTGAACAATACATTAATCAAAATATAAAAAAAAATGTGTATTTCAAACATTTTATGGCGCTTACGTCATCAGAATCATACATGATTGTATGAGTGCCTGGTGTGAACTAACTGACAATCCTGTCTTCTAAACTTGAGCTGTCAAGTTCTTATGACCCCTCTCAGGCAGGAATCCCAATGTATTTGGGGAATGGGTTACAAACACAATCACATGCAGAAACAGGCATACAAGTGTGTGTATTTTTGTATACAGGGAGTTTGTTTGTACCACCATCATGTGATTTGAGCATACTTCGTCTGCATAACTCACCAGTCCATTTTATTCCGGAGTAAAATCATTCTGGTGTGGTATGTGACAAGAAAGTCTGGCCAGACAGAGATAATAAGGGGCTGTGGATAATTAAAGCATGAAAATGGTAAACAAAACTAAGTGCATTTAATTTGGCCTCAACCCCCCTCCCCTCTTCTAAACGAAAGTTTACAAGTGCGAAAATCCAACCCAACCTCATTCTGTATCATACCTATATACGATCGGTAATTTTGTGGTTAAGAATATACACTGTCTTCAATCGGGTTCAAACCCACAACATAAAGCATCCAGTCACCTAGTGGAGAACCAACAGACAGAAATACTCGACCAAATCCACTAATGGTACATGCCAAACAGTATAGCGCGATATTTTGCGATACAGTAAAATGTGGAGCGAGGTGCTGATATGAAAACATGTAGTGCGATTTTTGCACACGGTAATCGAAATACAGCCAAACCCCCTCCCCCCTAAACATGGAAGTTACGTTTGCCCTGCGCGTGTTTTAATTATCCACGGCCCCTAATGATGTTAATGTTCTTTTATAAAAGAAGACTTGACAAAAGTTCATGTTTTACAAGGCATCCAGCCATATATTTATATTATTGCATTTTATCACATGTATTCACAACCGTATTCACCTCTCCTCACATCCATGCTTTGTAATACTGACATGCCTGTTATGTTAATGCAATTACTTTTCAATACATGGAGACAGACTACAGAACCTTGAGTAAGAAGACATACCCTTCGAAAGCTACACAACCAATCAGTGTGCAGGGTCTAAAAGAAGACATACCCTTTGAAAGCTACACAACCAATCAGTGTGCAGGGTCTAAAAGATTAATACATATCAGAAGGCTGAAGTTTATCAACTGACAAGATGACTCACTGCTTTGTTTTATGCTTATTGAACAACATTTTTTAATTACATATTTTCATGTCAGTTTCACCTTGAATGCAGCCTTGAAATTTCAATATGCTTTTTAAAAGTCTTTATTTAAAAAAAATATAATAATTAATGGTTTTTATTTGTGAATGACCTTATGGGCCAGTGAATGTTAGTTTTCTGTTTACAATAAATGAGTTGCCATCATTTTTAAATGTTGATTACATTACATTTGGAATCCTGTTGCAGCTTGGTGACAAGGATTGGTCATTGATGCCTATTTATGGTATAGGGTCATTGTTATAATCATGGTACATATATAATATTGGTACAATTTTTGGAGTTTTGGGTATGGTGTAAAGTTTTAAAAACTTTTTTCTATGTTTGCCTCTTATTGAGTGAGGTCCTGCAATTTTCAGTGAACCTGTCAGGTTCTTGTGTAAAGCTCTGTGAAGTAGTTCTTAAAGAAATGAACTGGGCATCTCAGTTTATAGATTGTGGTACTAAGTACCAGAGTAACATTGTCAATTTTGTATCTGTTGCAAAACAATCAAGGGGCTGCTGTTTTAAAGGCATTTTATCATATTTTGCCAACTTATCAATATTTTTGTGGTCATTCAGTTGGAGGTGACAACTATGTTCAAACAATGTTGATTGTAATACGTAGATCCAGAAATGGCCAAAAGCGCCACCAAGAGGCAGGGGTAAATCAATTCATTTTAGATAGATGTATGTTGGCTAGGCTGATTTGCTGAAATAATCACCAATAGGTAATAGCTGGTGTTTAAACCAATCAGAATCAAGGTTGTTTCAATCCATAATTGTTTATTTCCTTATTCATGATTGGCTTCATAGACGTATACTAACTATGTAAACTCATTTCATGCATTTTGTGTGTTATGGGTCAATCCACTAGATGCTGGGATAAATGTTTTATTGGACCAATCCAGTTGGTTTTGTGGTAGGGGAGACAGGGTTCGTTAGTTTTGAGTAGTGTAGATTATTCATTCATTCATTCATGCAATCTTTGTCTTCCATAACGTTTGTTGTAAGTCAACAAAATGAAATCATAAAAGAGTACAAAATGGTTTGTCCAGTTTGTCACAATTTACGTCATTCTAGTTCATTGCATGTGAACACTCAAGATATGTGGGGGCAGTAGACATGGTATAGCTGTGTATGTCACAGTCAGAATAACAACCATGCTGTCATTTATTTTTTGTTCTATTCTATGATATTCTATTCTAGTCTGTGTCAATCTGGACTAGAATATTCTATTTATTCTATTACAATTGTCTCTCACTCTATCCTATTCTAATACTCACTGAATGTATCGCACTCAATTCACCTGTAGTGAAACAGAAGTGAAAAATGGCAGTTTTGCCCTTTCTTAGAAAATTTTTGAACCTTTACAGTTTTGTAGATAATCTGATCCACTTGTTTGCACCACGTTTCCGTTCTTGGGAAACTGATCACTGAGTATTGTAATGTGTTGTTTGAGAAAAAATGTGCAAAAAATGAAGCCATTTCTCTCAGCTTCATCTCCTCAGAAAAGAAATGGCTAGCTTCATTGAAATAAGTCAAGTTTGTGATAGTTGAAAACAAAAATTAATTTCTGCTTTGAAAGAGGCGTGCATGAAAGTATTTGCAGGCACTGTCAAATTGCTAACATATGTTCTGCAGCAAGGAGGCCATATTGGCATCCTTATCAAATCTTTGAAGTCAAGTTGTGGCTTAAGTTGATTTGTGTAACACAATGTAAGCATTGATTAGGAATTCGGAAGTTTCCAAAATTGATTTCCTTCAAGCATCATGGTCAGTTTGGACGATGGTTCAAGGTGTAAAAGTCAGAATACAATCATTAATTTGGATGTGGTGGCCAATGGGTTGTAATTTGTTTCAGCTGGTTGTAGTCGCCATAAAGATATGGCAGTAGTTGTGCCTTTTTTTCCTGTACCACTTTTCCAAGGCTTTGACCCCCTTCACCGCCATGGTTTGGCCAAAACCCATCGTTTTCAAGGGTGATACTGGACATTTATGCAGGAATGTGGGTTGAAAAGCATGTTATAGAGCATAATCAATGTCTTTGTAAAACTTAATACCGAATGAAAACCTTACGCAGAGTTTTACCCCGCACGATTCCATCTCCTTTCAGAATGATGTGTAGTAATAATGTTTTATTCTTAAAATAACTCAGGTAGCAGTAAATAACTCACAGTGGTCTTTGATGGTTGTAGTTGCTCCATTGGTTCCAGGGATTCAATTTGAGTAATATGCAATGAATAAAAGTTTCATCACATTTGATCCTTAGTAACCTTCCAAGCATTCTAGGATAGCACTAATCTGTTCTCTAAATGGATTTCACAGCCAGTTCACTTCTTCCTTATTCTATCACTATGCTTTCTTCCTTTTTCCCATCCTCAAGTTTAACTTATAGTTCTACTCTTTTCTATTTTGCTGATAGCCTCCTTGTTGCAAACATGTGCAGTACTTTTTAGGTCATATGTGTTTGTATGATTGTAGTCGTATGGCAGTACATGTATTCATGTCTACATTCAAAACTAGCAACATTATAGCCTGGTTGTTGAACCCCCTCTAGAGGTGAGAATTTAGCTGAGTTGTTCAGGTCACTTACTTTTTTGTTTGGTGAATAGCATGCGTAGGTTGTGAGTTCAAATCTGATCGGGAAATTACTGAATTCTCTACTTCAATCTGTACTTTGGTATATATGCCTTTCTATTTGTCATGATCCTTTTTGCATAGCAAGAAACAATCCTTGTAAAATTTTCAGAGACTCATCTCTGTCAATTTTCTCATTCTCTGCTTTAAGAAGCAAACCATCCTCATACACTGAAAATTCTTAAGAAAATAAGCGTCAAGAGAATGTAGTCTACATTACGTAGACACGTAAGTGTTGTGCACAACCCTTTCACCACCATGGTTTTGCCCAGTCCTTTTGTTATGTATGACAAAGTTGGGCCATTACACAGGGAATTGGGGGATGTTGGTTGAAGGAAAAAGGGTGCTATCTTCTTAGAAGTTTATTTTTGTCATAGTGACACATGCAGTCATCCTGTAAAATGAACAGGTAACCTCTTGAATTTGTCAAAAATTCATGCAAATAATTAAGACTTTAAAATTCAGTTATCCATTCAATATGTACCAAGATGGAAGCAATTTGCAATTAGCAAGATTGATATTTATAATACCTCACATCATGCAAAACAATGACAGTGTTCAGATAAAAACAAAAAGTTGTTCTTTCAGTGACTATGATTCAATAGGTGAGCAGATCAACAATGATGACAGACTTTTTGAAAGCTCTGTTTGACTTGTGCCATCAAGCAACCTCTGAATGTTAAAAAATTCCTTGTAGAGGTTGCTTGTTCATTTAAGTCGGAGCAAATAAACATTTATTTTGTGATTCTCAGAGATGAAAAGGTAGATTTACAGATGTGCATTTTCCATTGTGTTCATGATGAGGTTATGTCAATCCTGATTTGTATCTGTTCTTCCCAGCTGTGTTCTTTGAATTCTGTATCACATCTGGTATTGCTTGGTCCTGTCACCAGTCATTGTCAATACTTGAATCTGAAATATGGAGCAACAGTGACATAACCTCACAGATAGTGTTAGATACTGAGGTTCCTATATTTATGTGACCTTTGGTTGTCATACTGATAAAATCTGTGTCTATGCATAGACCCTCGATTTTTTCTTGAGGGTCTATGGTCTATGTTAATTCTATTGCACTTTAAAACATTATGGTGTTTTTGAGTATCAAATCAAATGTATGTTATATTTTAATACAAATATCCTCAAGAAGTATCATATATGTATAATTTCATGGCTCTACATGTAAGAGATTGAAATGATTGAAAGTATCAGTGATATGGTCTTCAATTTCGGTATTCTTTTATTAATTACAACAGAGATAAATTGTATTTTCAATTTACTGTGCAGCCTGATTGATTAGCAATTTAAGAGTGAAGATTAGTAGACACCAGTCTTTGGCTATAGATTAAAATGGTTTTCCTAGGGGGTCACTAGCAATCAATGTACTTCTATATCCCTAACCCTGACAACTCCCTAGCTGTGATTCTTGGGAAATGCTTTCTGGGTCCACTTATCTTCACTCTTGCCACCTTATTTTACCATGTATTACTAGGGGTCCAGCAGCTGTAACTTTTGATGATTTATTTGACTATTTTGTTTTGTAGGTCAAGTTCTGCTACTCCCCACAGCATGTGGAAATATCAACTATTTATCCTATTAACAGGGTGTCTGTACATGTGAATTACACTGTTATTGTTTACATTTGAATTCCAGTCCAGTTCAGAATTCACAATAACAATGCAGTCTACACATGTACAGGCGGAGTTGACAGGCTGAATACTGTATATATCAACATGCTTCAGTGAGTAAATCAATAAGCTGCCTGGAGAGGGTAGAACAAGAAATTATAGTTGATATTTAAGAACAAAGATTATAGGACATCAAAAGTTAGACCTACTGGCCTTTTACTTAATTACAAAAGTTGATTTTAGCTAAATAACGATAATTTGTTTGCACTATGATCTCAAACTGACTTTAAAGTTTGTCTCAGTTTTAATTTTATTACATGTTGTAACTAAGTCACAGCATTTTAGAGCCAAACCATTACGATTTTAAAACTATTAAGGACAAGCTTTTAAATTAAAACATGCACAAGACATTTTTGAGATTTTGCTGGTCTGATAGGCATCAACACTTTCAGAGATTCTGCTACCAAAATACTGCTACAAAGAACTCTCTCTTCCTATTGGATATAAATTTGTCAAAATACAAGCTAGTTAATGTTGTGCTCTGAAGATAGGGCCGACTTGCAGCGATTTCGAAGCTGTTATCCAATTGGGTGGCTGAATCTTACCAATATAATGAAAACAATACAAATAGATCCCTAAGTGGCTGTGAATAGTGACAATCGACCAATCAGATATAACCTTGCAAACACGCTGCGAGTCAGCTCTGAAGATACTCCTGAGAAAATCAAATTTTGTTGTTTTTATTGTGTAACATAAAACCGATCATATGAGAATATTCATTGACAGTGCAGTACAAGAATTGTTTTTATTATCAATGAAAAAAGTCAAACAATTTTTTATCAAGACAGCTTTTAATTCACAGAAATCATTTGCTTGCATTTCTCAAATGCATATCAGAACATGTTAAAGACATTGGGTTTGTGTATGCCTTCTTCATAAAAAAAAAGGTGCCCCAAAAACTGAATCAGTTTTTGGGGAGATGTAAAATGAGTTGAAAACCGTTAGAGTCTAATATGAGATGGGTGAGGTACTGGCAGAGGTCTGATAAGCTGTTGTTGTATCGGATAATATTGCCCTAAAAACTGATGTAAAATGAGTTGAAAACCATTAGAATCTAATATGAGATGGGTGAGGTACTGGCAGAGGTCTGATAAGCTGTTGTTGTATCGGATAATATTGCCCTAAAAACTGTAACAGTTGTAAAATGAGTTGAAAACCACTAAGAGTCTAATATGAGATGGGTGAGGTACTGGCAGAGGGCTGATAAGCTGCTGTTTTATCAAATGATATCGGATAAAATTGATATTGTCAAGCTAGAGTTAGAGTCTGATATCAGAAGGTGGTTGTCGTGACAGATGGCTTGACAACCTGTTTTATTTCAAAATATCAGAGGAAATCATTAGTATTGTGTCACATCTAAGTTAGAGGCTGATATAAGAAGACAAAGGTAGCAGCAGATGTTAGACAAGCTTTTTTATCAGATAATATCAGATAAAATCAATGATATGGCCAAACTATATACAAAATATACCTGTATACCGGCAATTTTGCACCTTTCATGCTGCAACCACCGTGTTACATTTGACATTGTTTAAACATAATGCATTACTTACAAATGTATCAGAGATGTAAAATCTAGCCACAACATTAATGCAAGCAATTAGAGAAACATAGAACACATATAATATGATTTTTTCAGACCCATTTGTGTACAAGGTGCTTGCTGCACAAGTTTCGGTTTGCTTCTGACTTATGAATTGATGACTTGGTGCTATAGATCCATGCTTTAACACCTGTTTTAACAAATGATCTTCACTTTTCTTCCAGTTTCCGGGGTTTTCCTTGCCATGTTTTGTAAGCTTTGCTAATCACTTGTAAATGATTTCACAGACAGTACCCGAGTCAATTGAGACAACCTATAAAATACTGTAATACCACTAGTATTTATTTCATAAAACCTCATCTATATACGGTCACAAAGATTGTCACTGTAAGAATGATGCTTCAATCACAGTTTAATTCTTGATTTGATTATACTCTTGACAAACAGTGACTACCTTGTTGCAAGTATGTCCTAGAACTCAAAACATGTCTAAATACTTTGAAGTCAATGTGTGAGTCTATCTTTACCGAACAAAGTTGTTAAAAAGTTAATCCCCAAGACAGTTGTGGGCCAGTTTAGCTCTAACAGCACACTGCATAGTGGTCGTGTCACTAGTGTGAAGCAATCACAAAGTATTTCATAGCCACTGTCAACCAATCATTTTAATTGTTACATTAGTAGTATAATCAATCAATCATTACATGTGTTGCAAAGTCACTGTCAAGCAGTTGTGTTGCCCGTAGTGTCATATGGTATCAATACCACAATATTGTTTTTGTTTTTGTTTTTTCGGCAAACTGCTGAAATTTATCATAAAGTTGATCACTTGTATTGAGATATCACACTGCTCATAAGCTAATAGCCATGCTTGGAAAGTAATACCTTCAAAATAATTTAGTCTGATTTCTAGAAATTTTAACACATATTCAACTGCGCTCACAATATTATTTTATCATTACAGTAATCCAATTAGGAAAAACATTACAATATTTTCACCATCATCATGCGTATTAGACTGTTATTGGTCTGCCATTGCTACATTTCCTCACTGCATGTTCACAGATAATTATTGTTGCTATAGCCATGTATTTGGACAGTATTCTTGATTGTTGTGATAGACGCCATAGATATTAGCAGGTAGTAACCATTGCTCCAAGCATACACATACTGACTTTAACTGCAGTGTTGTTGAATTTCATCACAGAAATTACCAAAGGGTTCTGTTACCAGTCTTTGTTTTTTATAAACACAACTAACAACACCTAATACTTTTCAGGGTTGTATGCTAAGTGAAAGTTCTTGAATTTTAAAATCTCTTATATGGTCTTTGGAAATGACATTGAATCCTTGAAAAATCATGGAAAATTGATAAAAACCCAAACGTTTTGAAAATTATGATATCATAAAAATGATATGTTAAAATGAAACTTTGGAAAATGCCATTTTGGAACTCAAACATCCTTGAAAATTGGTGAAAATATCCTTGAGTTTAAAGTGACTTTGAGTGTATGGATCCTGATTCCTCTTTGTGTGTCTACCATATTGTAAATTGTTTCCACTGTCTTTCAGCAGATACATTCTTATTGACCTGCATTTTCAGCTGAAAATACCATAATTAATCGGAAATTTCTAAGAAATGTTCACAAACGCACTTACCTCTACAGCTTTACAATAGCTGCTTCTACAGGAATGATACTATTGTCACTTTTGTACACCGCTACGCAAAATGTGGGTACAAGAAAGGTTTATTACGTTAACCCTTTCACCACCATGGTTTGGCCCAATGCCATTGTTATCAGTGGTGATTGTAACCTCTCTACAGGGAATTGGGGGTGAACAGGTTAAACTTAATTAAGGTAACAGTGATACACGTGGATCTATCTACTAGGAAATACAAATAATCACGTAGAACTTTTTATGATGTCACCTCAGCTTTAAGTGGTTGTAACTTGTTTTTGCCGCCTTGAATCTTATCTTGCCAAACTGTATAAGTCTGCATCAATTTTTGTCAAAGCTCATTCTCTTCAGAAAAGAATGTTGTTTTACAAACAAGGAATTTAGCTAATTTATTCACTATGTGCACTGTCAACTGTTATGGACACCTTGCCAAACTTGGCTATGTGGATGAAATAAACCCATTTCATGCATTTCAATTTCTGTATTGCTCTTTGTTTCATTAACATACAGAATGTTAAGCATGTCCTTTGCTGATTTTGGTTTTATGTTTTAACGTTACAAAGGTGTTCCTTACAAGAATATTTGGGATAACAGCAAAATAACCATATTTTACTCTGTAGGTGTCTTTGAGGTAGTTCACGTCTCAAAACTGAAATACGTCAACTTTTGCTCAAAATTTCTTTCAACCATTGTCTTACCAATTCAAGAATAAATATCATTGCCCCGGGGTCTTTGAGCAAATTTTGGTGTAAAAATAATCCAAAATTTCAAACAACCAACCATTTACAGATATTTGGCATTCAAAAAGTGCTGTATCTTTGTGTTGACTCTATGAGGGAAAAAATAAAATTTTCAATTTTCACAAAACTAAAACCGTGAAAATTTTACTCCACAAAAGCTTCAAAGTGAGTATACCCCAAGCAGTAGACCAAGAAAGGTGGAAAGATTTTAGGGTCTGAATATATAGAATATTTACATATTTGCATGTTCTAACACCAGGTGAGAGTTCATTTCGACTGATATGCCATCCCTGCTAAACCACCATGCACCAATATTGTTCTCCCCCTCAGCTCAAACCTATTGTACTCAACGACATAAAGCTATTGTATGGTAAAGGCTGCATGATCAGGCATGTCAGAATTAGCATACAAGATATGATAGGCAGTGCAAATCAAGAATGCTAGGACACAGATACGAAGATTTCCTGTCTCAATCTCTAATCATGTGTAATCTTGGTTTTTAATCATCAAATACATCCGGCACTCATCACTTGTACATAGCAAATGTGTGTACAAAGAAAATTCAGAGATTTAGATAACTGATTCAGTTCATAATCTTTACTGAAACAGGAGTGCAACCAGCAGGCCATTGTTCTTGGAGCTATGGCCAGTAGTTGGTAAAAATGCACGTTTCACATTGTTGAAGCTATCGTGCTATGGGAGTTGTATGCCATTGTACATTATAGAACCCAAACGTGTAAGGCAAACGTGCATGACTAAACACTGTAAAAGTCTGCACGTTAGACATTTTAGACACGTTAGGTCCGTACACGTTAGGTTTGCACGATACACGATAGGTCAGCATGATTGGCATGGTAGATTTTGACCGATGTTGAAAACCTAAAATGACATACACGTTAGACATTTTAGACACGTTAGGTTCGTACACGTAAGGTCTGCACGATACACGAGCACGTTTGGCATTTTAGGCATGTAAGTTCCAACCTGGCATACACGTTAGACATTTTAGAAACGATAGGTGCTGATATGTTGGGTCTACACGATACACGATAGGTTTGCAAGTTTGGCTTTTTTGGTCACGTTAGTTCGGCTGTTAGTTCCGACCTAACATGTCAAACATGCACTACTAAAATGTAAAAATGTCTAAAATGAAAAAATCCCGACTTCTGGCCATGGATGTGTTCTTGCACAATAATTATTTTAAGGAGACAGGCTTGAAGATAGGCTAGGGGAAAACACAATATATGAACATGTTAGTCTTGTCCTGGTAACATGTCGATACAAGCTTGTTTTTGCAATACCAGCTTGACCAAGATAAGTGCACATATAAAGTGGAACATGTTGTTTACCATACAGGAACTGGGGACAATTAAACCTGAAAAATATATATTCACTTTATCAAACAGGTAGCGGACTGGAATACTGATCAGATACCTCTAAAATCACATTTAAGTGACATTTTTGTCATAAGCCACAGGTACACTACCAACAGCCCCGCCACTGATGCTTAATAAAATATACATAGAATATACATGATTCAAACCGTTTTGTTTTGCATTGACTTTTAAGGATGCATTCACAAACACCTCTTGAGGGGGAGAGGTGGGGGAATTGACAGGGGGAGACTTGAAAATATCAAGGGTATGTTGGGGGCATATGAAAGCATTTGGGGACTGAAAGGGGGGAATTGATTGATATGAAATATGTGTTGTACTGTAAATTTAAACTAACCTTTGGCTAATTTTTGGGTGGTTTTGGGTTATGTATCCACTGCAGTTTCTTGTTCTACTCCCTGGAGCATGATGAAAATCCAGCACAGCCATATGTGTACAGTAAGCGCTGTTATTGTTTAAAAATGAATTCAAGTCTAGACTGGAATTCATTTATCATCAATAACAATGATTACTGTATTTACACATATTAGAGATATAGCTAGTTATGTCAGGGAAAACATGTAATAGTTTACATGTAGACTACCATAAGAAGAGATTTAATAGTTTGGATGAAATTTCAATACATGTATCATATTTGTTGCCCGCATCTGAACTTTCACACCCTATCTGAATCAAGTACATCTGTATCAATTGTCAAACATTTATAAGAGCACAGATTTTAATTTAGTATTGTAAAAAACATTATCATTAAAAATATTATTAATAGTTTTCTCATTGACTCGAATGTATAGTTAATCAACATTTTTGGCAAAATTCCATAATCTTAGTACTGTTTTTGGAAACTCCCACCCTCCCCCTCAGATGTTTGTGAATGCAGCCTAAGCTGTTGAAAGCATTGGCTTTGTCTAATCACTTCCCTAATCAGCTAATATGATAGATCCAGAATCAGGAGGTAATCTGCACATTAATCAGAAGATTATGTAAGAAGGTTAGTAAAAAGACCAAACTATAATTAAATATCTTGAAATTTATGACTTATATACCATGATTGTTATGCTTTTTGCTTGTTTTGCAACACCATCACAGCCGGTGACTACTCAGGACCTTTAGGTTCTGCCACTGGAGGGCAGTACATAAAGCGCATTTAAAAACTTATAAAACTGTCTCAGCCTCAGGTTGTTCCTGATTCTCAGGTTTAATGTATTCGCCAATCATATCCGACCAAAGTCTACAAGTAAATGGTCAGTAACTAACTTTTGATGATTTTTTCATTATGTTTATTTTATAATTATATTGTGTGTAAAATGCCTTGTTATTCAACTTGCATCGTTTACATTTGGTCTTGGCCGGAATTCACCCGTTAACAATATCAATGCAGTCTGTAGTGTCATTACCTTTGCTGTGTGCCCTGAACTCTGACATTTCTTTGTACATGCCCGACTCTCGACACCACACTATTGCCAGAACTCCTGGTTGCGAAACATGCTAATGCCAACATGTGTTGTGGTACACATGTACACGTTTTACACATATTCATTTTCCTAGAGGGCGCAAAACAAGTTTGACCAATCAGCCACGGTTTATGCAGCACTTCAGGGGCATCATGACGTCATGAGGCAAAAATTAGCATGGCATAAAAACAAAGGTGACCGGACTGGAGCGAGAAACGTCATGTTTATATTAGATCTATGATCAACACGAAAGGGATGCAATTGTCCACAAACGGAACTAGAGGAGTTGTCCGGCAGCGCTTCTAAGCACAATATAATCACACTGTGGTGCTGACAGATATCAACATATTGTTGAATCCACAAGACGGAGCCTCCAGTTCGAGACTGATAACAAAATGGCGAATGAAGAAAACATGGAGAGAGTGGCATCAGAGAGTGACTGCGCGGAAACAGAAAGCGAGTCTAGAATCGAAAGTTTCCTTCTCATAATCGATAAGGATATCTTTTCTGATAAGATAGGCTACATACATCGTGCAGCGTCAGACCAGAGTCAAGAAGACGATAAAACGGGTTCTCAAATTTCCATCCCCTCAGCGGAGGCTCCATCGCCTAGCTCGATTGCAGCATCAGGCGACAGTGACATTGGACAAGAGGCTCCGACAGCAACTGACTCTCCTAGTGTACGTAAATATCTGACAAATTTTGTTCCTCGCCGGAAAAATCGGGGCTCTGACTCAGAAAGTGACATATCGGATTACGAAACATTCTCTGACATTGACGATTTTTTTGAGAGGCCAGTTTTAGATCTCCATTTCGAGAACTATGAAGATTTGTGGCCCATCATGGATCCTATAACTACAATACGCGGTCCTTCCTTAGACCCAGATCCACCGAAAATGCCGTTGTTTGAAATGGGTAAGCCAGCTGAGACCGAGTGCCAAATATGTCTGGTGGTGACAGACCTTCACTTGCGGACTTGTTGTACCATGCCCGTATGTGATGGATGCCTGCAAGAATACTGTAGTATCCAAGTTAACCAGAAAATAGTGAAAGTGCCGTGCCCCAACCCCCAGTGTAATGCCTTCGTCAGTCGAGACGAAATAGTCTTTCATCTGGATGGCAGCAACAGGGATAAATTCCACCGTTTCCTCCTGGAAGCCAACAAAGAACCTCACACCAAAACATGCCCACGTTGCAGCCACTTGTTTGCCCTCGATAAGGAGATTTTTGCAAAGACGAAGATGAACCCGCAGGAATCAAAAGTTGCTTGTCCCGAATGCTACTTAGTATGGTGTTTTCCATGCCATGCGCCTTGGCATGAAGGCATCAGCTGTAGGGAGTACAAGAAAGGAGATAAATTATTGCGAGCTTGGGCCAAAGAAAGAAGTTATGGTCAAAATAATGCACAGCGGTGTCCCAAATGTAGAGTAAGTTGCAACTCATTTTATTTTATTGAAATAATATGAGTATGATAACTTGGTTAAATTTTTTACTTTTCTTTGAATATAATTTGCATGTAATGTTGGCAAGACTGAAGAGTGGACACAAAGAAATTTTGTTTGAATTGTTAGTAACCTAGGGAGTCTCATTACCATCACTTTTATTTAGAGCCCCCTAAGGAAATCCCTTTTAGTTCACAACCAAAGGTGTGTCCACTAATTTTCAGTCATCCCAAAATGTTTTTCCCATCCTTGAAAGGCATTGACCACAGATTTGTAGATTAAATTGCACAATCATAGAATACACTGAACACAGACCTGACAAATCTGATTGTCATCAGATCTATTGTCTTCTTTTATCTGTTGAGACACGACACATACTTGAAAAATGGCGCTGTCTTGCTTTTGACCTTAAAATGGGAACTTTTTGAAAATGACTATCTCCAAAATCGGATAGCACTCTTCTAATCCACTGATTTGCAGTGCAAGAGCTTACTTCCGCACAGTACTGGCTATCAGTATCAGGTCCCTGAATAGTCAAAGGAAAGGGGCATTGCATTGTGCCATCTCATTTTGCCAATATTTCCGGCCACATTTTAAAAACACTTTTTATTCCTGTGAATATGTATTCATCTCATGAAAGAAACCTCTGGTCTGTGAAACCTACATAAAGAATACTTGCTTTCCTTGCTACACCAGATTTTCACTGACCAAGTGTATTAAAACACTATGATAACATCATAAAAAGAAATAGCCACACACTATATAAACAGTTCAACAAGACATTTGTGTTACTTTCCAGAAGATGGGTAGATCATTTTCTTCTCAGCAAGTACTTGACATTTCATAATACATAATGATATAAGATCATAACATATGCCTAACTAGGATTGAAGTAAGACAAGGTCCCACAGTAACTTACTGCAAGTTATCAGAAGTTTGCTTGTGCTAACGTACAGATGGATATTTGAATTTCTAGTTTGAATTTCTGTATTTTACCTTCTAAATTATCATTAGATAATTTTGAACAAGAGGCACATTGAAGACCTTGTCATGGTTGCATTGTCAGAGAGATGATTTAGTGACACATCAGATACTGATGCCAGATTGTCTGTTTTTCTCTACCCCTGTCTCCTGTCACTGATCATGTATTATATGCAATATAATTTATATATATATATATATATATATATATATATATATATATATATATGTGTGTGTGTGTGTGTGTGTGTGTGTGTGTGTGTTGGCAGAAATTATTGTATGATATATGACTGTATACATTCTGTATATTAATAATAGTTTCATCAGTTTTGGCGAAAGAATTACTGGTATATTCTCTGAAACTGCTTCCCAGATCAGCTCCTGAATTTGTTTTGTAGTGGAAGACTTCATCATGATTTGTTCAAATGATGATGAAATTTGCATAATGTAATTTTGAGGGGCCTATTTTCTGGAGTTTTTCATACTTGATCTGTATATATTTCAAGGACTTGTTCAGATTTGTTGCAGTAGCTTCTGTTAGTCACCCTTTCCCTACCAGGCCTATCACATCCCTATCTACAGAGTCAGGAAAAAGAGACGTTGAGCCAAAACTTATACCTATGTAATAATGTCTAGAAGTTGCATCTTGGTGTGTGTAAGGACAATGTCTCCTATCAGTAGATTAGGAATGTAATTCTGTTGTCCTGATGGCAACTTAGAAAAAAGCCAGGGGGGATGCAGACTTTTCTGAGTGATCAGTGTGATTAAAAAGATTGACCACTGCCATATACCGGTACTGTTGTTGGTCTTCTTATCATTGTTTGAGCTATTTCAAGGTTGTCATTTGTTTATGTCATGTCACATTTTCATGATGAAGAGAAGAAGTAGTAGTAGTTGAAAGAATGCAATCAGTTCAGATATTGGTCAGGATCTAGGAACAGGGGGTGGGGATGGGGGTGGGGGTGGTGGCAACCAAAGTTGAACACTTCTGCCCATGTACTTTATACTTCAAAATTGATCCATTGTTGGGGATTGATTGTCAAAATCAGATCCATAGTTAATCAAGGGACTTCAACTGAAAGCTTAGAAACCAAGACTGGAAGATCCAAGTTGCTCCAGGCAGGGCTGTCAGTTGCTATTAATTAAATAGTTGAATGACATCATGCATATCATGGCCAGCCATCAGTCTTGACAAATTCGGACATGATCTTCATTCATTTTACCGTAATTATTTGCCATGTGCAGATTGTCCTAAGGCATGTTATTGACCAATGTTTAGGGTTTTTTGGTGAAAAACTTATGTATACCTGTTCACCTTTGTTTGGGGTACCCTGAACCTCATATATAACCCAAACCTCGGGGGGAGGGGGGGCCTCCAGGAAAGATACTTTTTAACATGTAAGATTGAAATTGTCATGTTTTAGTTCTAATCTATATGTCTAATGCATGATCACAGCAAGTTTAGGTGACAAAAAATAACTAAATGAAGTAGTTTTCAATTACATTGGATCACTGAATGAAAGTGTACAGCATAGCAATATTGACCTCGGTTACCTTGGCTACCATGTAAATGTTTTGTATAATGATGACGTGGTTGCATAACAAGGTCTGGTACTCCAGTCCCAGCTCTACCTCTGTAAATAGATTGTCATTGTTAATGACAGGAAACTGTCAATGTCAAATAATGCATTTGAATGTGCCAGTTCATGTGACACCAGGCCACAGTTACACAAGGCTGCTGTACTTTGGGGGTATTGTGAAAGAAAAGACAAACAACTAGAATTCTAATCTACAATTTTGTATTTTAATTAAAGGGACAAAATCAGCAATCTTCTGCAATTTCATTCATCATTGTAATAAGTACTCCAATTCTCAGTACCTTAGATACGATTTTACCACCTAAGTGAGTCATAAAAGTCTCAGCTGGTCAAACATATTTTCAATATGGCGGATAAGACTACAGAAGGAACAGTGAAATTTTAGTTTGTACATGACTTTGATGCCAGTAATGCCTGAGATGAAAAGATGAGATTAAGTTTAACTCTTTTCACAATCGAACAGAATTTTTTGCCATGTCAATGCTTGTACTGGTGTTAGAAGTGTTGATAATATCACTATCTCAAACTCTTGCTGTGGTTAGAAGTCGACTTTTTACCCACAATGCATTTCAATATCATGTTGTCCTGTTCCATAAGAGTTTATTAAGACAAAAGCTTAGTAACAAAAACCTGATTTATATTCATCCAGTAGGATCACAGAAGATTAATAAGTATTCAATTCTATTCCAGAGCACTGTGTAAGTTAAAAGACAGTTTGTTTTTTCTTTGTTTTTTATCTCATAGACTTACATGATATGCATACAAAATATGATGCTTGATTTTAGGCAATGGTTTAATATCAGCATGTTGACAATCAAAGGTGTAGGAATAGATCATTCTGCTTACAATATGAGAAGTCAGCAGCCAGTTGTCTGGCATTTCATTTGTTCGTGAGAGTAGAAATGTATAATATATTATACTCTTTGTTGATAGCAAAGATCTTGTTATGTTAGGTAAATTAATCAATTTAATTATAATTTGGTGTACCAGTCATTGAACAGCAAATCAATAATGATTGTGGCCTGGCAGTTCCCATTTAAGCTTATGTTTACAGAACTTTGCAAAAATACCATGTGTTTATCGGCATGTCACTTGATTGCTATATTGTATTGCACATCCCTATTTTACATAGACTATATTTAAGCAATAAAGCACACTCAGCGATGGTATACCACGAGATTTTCACCAGTTCCAGGGCTCGAAATAATACCTGTCTGCCTGTCCCGGACAAGTGAAATTTGGCCTGGACAAGTAGTTTTGAAAAGTACTTGTCCAAGTGGACAGGTAGGTTTTTTCAACCTGCAACCAGTATTTCAACCTATTGACTACAGCAAATTTTCATAAGTTTAAATTTATATACCTTTTACAATTTTGAAAATCATTATTTGGATCTTTACCTGTCAGAAAAAGTAAAAGAAAATTCAATAATATCTAATCACTGTTTACAAGAGGCAGCCATATTGATTTATCTAAGGTCATATCTCAAATCTCGTTGATTGGGAGATTCTCTGAGCTATCTCGACACCGCTGTTACACCAGTTTGCATGTGATACAGGCATGAGTTTGTTGAATTGAATTGAAACTAGTATAGTTTCTTAGAATAAATTATGCCATTTTGGACAGGTACTTTTCTCACTGGGACAGGTACTTTTTATTTTGACTTGTCCAGTGGACAGGTGGTTGAAAAAAAGTATTTCGAGCCCTGAGTTCACGACATATATGCACGAGTGACGGTGAGTGCATATATGGAATGAACTGGTCAAAATCGAGTGGTATACTGTCGCTGGGTGTGATTTATTGCTATTATATCATAACAGTATATTGAAATTCTTTCATGGAACGTCAAAAACGGATTTTTGCTTAACCTGAGAGCTCATACGTATGCCAGCCGTGGTATATCGCCAATATCCTACGGTTCTTTTCGTGTCTCGACCAATCAGATCGCTGTATTTGCGCCATCAATATACAGGTATGACATAATATTGAATGTCACTTCTGTATTTCCACTGAAGCTTGTTTCAGAGAAAATCACTTCAGGTAAACTCCAAAAAATAATAAAATAACAGTTTAGAATAACAGAGAGTGGCAAACCTGATAATTTCTATTCAGTGTTAGGGCCCAGACCATTAAACTGTGTGCCAAAACCCATGACAAATGATGCTCATTTTGCATTCAGGGGAAGGGGTATGACTCTGTTAGCTTATTATTATGGGTTTAATATGCTTTACACTCAAACACCTTGTAGATGATGTTTTGAAATATTTGTTGTTCAACAATCTTTCAGTATAGTTCAAACTTCTAACAATCTCCATTATCTATTTTGATAAGTTATGTGCATGTATGGAAGTTTAAATCAAAAGTTCATTGTACGATTTTATGCTTTCAAATTCTTTGTTTCAGAGAAGGGTTCTTAGTGTCAAATTTAGTTTTGTTTACCATCATGTGTATCCATGTTGTAATTACCCGATTCATCCATCAGTCAGATATTCTTCATCTGATAATCCCATGTGATCACTTCATAATCAGCTAAAGGAATAATTAAAAATATATGAAACAGTACTGTATATGCAGTAGCCTACTATTCTATGTTGTGTTGCAATATTAATTTGTAGTTTCAACTGAGTGTGAATATATTAAACTTCAGCTACATTGTGTTAGAGGAACTGAAACTAGTCTGGAATGCAATAATCACGTGTAGGTAGCCACAAATGAGAGAAATCTCAGAAATCAAAGAAAACAAGCCAGTACATGAACAGTGATGGACAGACAGTAATATGTCTGTGAACTGTTGTGTCATAAAGTGTTTGACAAATTAAAGCATACTTCTAGGGATCTGAATCTATTTACATGTTCATGATCTGCTTGTCAGACATAACACAATTGACACAGAAGTGACCAGCTTTTGTTGTCATTCACTGAGACAAAAGACTAGAGGGGTAACAGTTGGATAACAGTTGCTATTTACAATCCTGTTCCAAATGTCTGGACAAATACCAACAATTCAGTGCCATACCAAGTACAAGTGCATGTATATATTCTTTCATACACTTCCTGAAAGTTACCATAACACACCATTCTGTCCGAGTTTATTTTATCCCATTTTCTGCCAGGGTTACAGTGCTCAACAACATGTAGTTGAAAAGAGTGCTCAGTTTTCATGTACTTGCAAATTATACCATCTACCGTACCTTAACTGTTCATTTGAATTTTCATAATATGTCAACCATTGTGTCAGCAGCTCAATCATGCTAATGAACAGTCTGCATGTATGGGTGTTTTATTTGCAGTATTAAAATTTTATAGGCTATCAGCTGCTGTATTTAGTTTTATAGTTTTGTAATTTATCATAGTTTATTGGAGATAGGATCAAGTGATAGTAACTTTCCATAAAATTCCATTCAGAAAGAGCTGATCATGAGGATTATTAATTTCTGTGTCAATTGATAGCAATCACAAGTTTCTTGATCTAAAATATCTGTTATTTATGGAAATAAAATGAGAAGTCATTTGTCATGTTTTGTAACTCACAACAACCAAACTTATAACATTTTATCCAGCCAGGCCTTTCACTTCCTCACCTACAGAGTTGAATAAAAAGCGGTATTGACCCAAAACCTACACCTACCAGTATTTTCACTTAGCTGGCATGGCATGTTTTAGAAACTAAAAATCATCTATATTTTCAGGGGCCTTAATTCAAATAGACAAGTCTATGTTAAAATGCAATAACCATATATATATATATATATATATATATATAGTATAAGGCATGTTATGCTTCACTAGTTTTAACCAACTTGACCTGATTATGTCATATGAACTTGGCAGGGTTAAGGTTACAGGTACCAGTATTATTAGCAAGAGGTTACAAGTTCAACTATTCACTCTACCGGTAATTGCTAGCCTGGCAGACAATATAGGGAAAAACGTTTGCATTTGTTTTACTTTCTATGATGTGGACAAGGGGCTCTGTCAGTATCATAGCTGTCACCCATGTACTGGTATGTTATTAGGCCGCGTTCAAAAAAAAAAGTAAGGGGAGGGGGGGGTTGGGGCTGGAGGAATCGCGATTGAAATCTTATTTTTTTTCAGATCCCCCCCCTCAATACCCTCAAAAATTTTCAAGTCCCCCCCCCTCAATACCCTCAAAAATTTTCAAGTCCCCCCCCCAAATTACTATATAGCCGCATATTTATTAGGAATGTGCGCAGAGTAAAAAACAACATGTAATGTGTCGTTCTCCATGCAAATGTTCAACACTACCTCTTATCAGCAGGTTGTAGAGCCATATACATTGTACCCAGGGCAAGTTCTTAAATTGATTCATTTTTAAATGCATCAGTGAACTTTTTGGATTTCTCAGTCTAAGCCGACTTGAGTTTATCCAACTCTGGCCAGGTCAATGGCACCAGCTGAAAAGCACACAAAATGACAATCATGAGAGAGTATGGAAATTGTGTATTCCTAGCTACGTTTAACCAAATTGTGAAAAAATGAGCACAGTGACCTACCGAAAATTTTTTTTTCAAAAGTACAAGACATATACAACTTAGATGCTACTTATAAATGTTTTACAAATTGACAATACTTGAAGGTTAAAATATTCCATGAAATTAATGTTTTAATCTCAGAAATTTTGGGTGTAATAATGGCAAATTTGATAAAAAATAAAAGATTCCATTTAGTCACACATTTTTCCATTTAAATTAGAGTCTTTACTGTTCAAAGTTTTACTTTTGTGTTATTGGTACAATGAGATGTGAAAATTTCATTCACTGCATGAACTTGAAATGAATGGTTTTATATATTGATTTTAAGTGATTTTAGAAAAACTGACTTTTCATCGTACATTTGTATAAGATCAAGTATGGTGACCCCATCTTTTTTCTCTAATATTTTATTGTTCTCATATGCCAGAATTCAAAAATCCCAAAAATCCATGGTAACTGTTAGTTCCCTAGTCTTCTATGTGTTGCTCTCTGGCTGGATCTTGTGTACAAGTAGATGTACATGTATGTTTCACTGTCGATTGAGTGTCCTATGACCGAAACTCTTCTTAAACTACGTCAGAGTCAGAGCTACATGTATGACTGTCACTGCCAGTATGTAGTAGCAGGGCAGTAGTTGTATTAACTTTTTATTTTGACAATATTTTTGTTCAGTTTATACAATTGTGTTCTTGTTCTACTCCCTACAGAATGTTGAGCTATCCAGTATTCAACTTGCCAACACAGCCTACGTGTACCGTGCATTTGCATCATTCAATATCATCAATATTTAGACAAACAGGCATTGTTGACAAACTGAATATATTGTGTTTTTCAGCAACATGCTGTAGAGAGACACCAAGAAACTGTGTTTGATACATTGCATAGAAATATTGGAAAATTATCAACAATTGTAGCTCCTGCCCCATTATAAGGCCAACTTGTTCTACGAAAATTTAAAGGCATTCATACTTTTTAGACTTTTTCGAGATTAAAGACATAAAATATGACAAAACGGTTCTAGATTTTGTTTAATTATTACTAACATTAGAACCATTGGACGACATCAAAATGTTGGGAGTCAAAATATTTTCAGGTCCCCCCCCCCCTATAGGCAGAGGAAAACTTTCAAGTCCCCCCTTGACTACCCCAAAAATTTTCGAATCCCCCCTGAATTCCTCCAGCCCCCCCTCACCACTTCTTTTGAACGCGGCCTTAGAAACATCTAAGAGTAATAACTTCCAAAATGATTACATAGTGCATCATTTTATAATACATGTAGTTATAACTTATTCTAACATACCATTATGCCGGTACATGTAACAAAACCATCAATGAGAAATTTTCAAACTATTTGCACCAATACCTGTACATGGCCTACTGTATTGTATCCTTATATTTCTTGAATTATGTTGAACTTCAGAACAATTTTTCCCTCAATGTTATTTGCAGGGGACATTTGAAATGTAATTGTTGTTTTCCAAATTACTGTTGTTCGACTCAAACTGAACTGGATGAAAACAAAATACCTGGATTCAATATACATATATATACTGCATATGCAGTAATACAAGCATGAAGTAAGTGTTTATGGTGGTTTAAACTTGTGAGTACCGGTATTGTAAAGATACATTGTCAGCCTTCAGTTCTGTAAGTCTGTTGGGATGAGAACACTTTGGTGCCTCTATCTGACTTGCAGCAGAATTTGCATAAATTAATCATGATTTAGTGATGTTCCTAGGACTATGTATCATATAAGAAATACATGCATTATGGCCTGAATAACTTGAACCTGCCAACTATTCCTGTGAAGTAGCATTTTGAAATTAAAATATTGGCTCAATATGAATCAGTCTAGAGAATCAGTCGATTCATTAACCCTTTCCTGCCAAGTCGGTGAAAATCCGCTTGAAATTCGGTGTAGCTAGAATCTGAGCAGCCACGGCCGTTATCCTGCCAAGGCGGTGGAAATCTGGCTACTTTTTGGTACCCCCTTTCCTGCCTAGTCGACGGAACTACGTGTAGCAACCCTTGCTCGCGCTAGGGGTCGTTCGAGGACAGGTTTTGGGCGAGGAACGGCGTTTGCTCTCGAAATGGGTTCACAGAGAGTCCAATGACAGGGAAAGGTGCGGAAGCTACCCAGCCAGTCCCCCACCCCGGTGGGGGACTGGTTTTTTTGGGGGGACGAGTAGCGTACTTGGCAGGTTAGCACGTTGACGTATTCTAGCGGAGTTTGGGTTAACTTGGCTCTGAGGCACTACATAGATTGCGGCCGAAATTGACCGTCTCGGCAACGCTAATCTGTAAGGCAACCGCCTAAGACCGCCTCAGCTGGCGGTGCAATTTTTTGCCAATGGTGCGAGACGAAAATCACGGACTTGGTCCTGATTGACGGGAAGTGTGGACGGATTGACGGACTCGGCTATTTGTAAGGCAACCGCCTAAGACCGCCTCAGCTGGCGGTGCAATTTTTTGCCAATGGTGCGAGACGAAAATCACGGACTTGGTCCTGATTGATGGGAAGTGCGGACGGATTTGACGGACTCGGCTTGATTAGTCCCTGACATGGAACTGATCCGAACGGACTTGAGCGACATTTGTGAAGGGTAACCACCGCTTTTAACCGACTTGTTACCTTCTCGAAAAGACTACCCACTCAGATGTCGGACGTTGTCGGCTGCACTTGGCTCTAGACGTTCAAGCCGTGCAACGAAACACACCGCCTCAGCCTTGCCATTCACGAACATGGCCTCAAAATTTGATACCATTGTTCACCGACTTGGCGGCTGCGGTTAGGTGCGTGAACCGTTGTTCACCGACTTGTTACGCCTATGTTGTCCCTGTGAAGTTCGGCTAACGGCCGAGTCTAACGGGAGTTGGCAGACCTGTGTTTGGTTTATACCGTAGTATGACCGACTCAGGTAGAGGTACCTGTCGGTATATTCCGAGTTTTACGCACTCGGGCGTCAATGACGGGTCGTCATCACCGCTGATGACGTAGACGTGCTGGCCACGTTATTTGAAGGAGCCATGTTTGCCCAACGGACGAGGCCGAGACAGCCGTTGACAATTTTGGCATCCTTCATCTTTGACCGCCTTAGTTGGGTAAGGCCGCTCGGCAGGCAACGGTTATGACCTAAACAAGCCGCTGAAGCACTGTTCGTTGCCGTACAAGAACGAGACGGCCAGTCCATTACTGCTTAATGGGCGATCTGTCGGGTTGTCTTGTCACCGACTTGGATGACAATACGCCTTGCGCAGGCGTACTTAGAAGGGACATGAGGTTAAAGATACGGGTTCCACCAGTACTAAACATGGGCTTGGGCCAACGTCCTTGGGTGGCAGGTGCGCATGCCACGTACCCAGCTGGACGGAATGTCAAGTTGAGATGCTAATGACCATTGACTATGTTATGCTAAGTGCTCGAGGGATTTGCATCGCAAATGAGTATTACCGTATTCCTCCGATTCTAAAACCCCCTTTTCAGAACCAAAGGTGACGGAAAACATGTGGGGGGCTGTATAAACGGATGTCACCGCGAAATCGAACGACTTAGTTAATTTATTCTAATTAATGCAATGTTATGCAAATTTTGTGCCAATGTTTTTTTTTATTCACGCGAGCGCTGCAGACATGCTGCCATGCTGCGTCGATACTGGCAGTCGAAACTGTACAGTATAAATTAATGGAGATCGACAAGTTTGAAATTTGGCGTTTATTTGCCATACCGTCTTTTGCCGAACAATACGATAGCAATAAATGTTCGTTTTTCGTGTATAGAGAATCACCACGATACTTCGTTGCGCTCCGCAGCTGCAGCTAGCTGCCCATAACACTAACATGGCCGCAAAGGTCAGACAATGAGTAAAGGGAAAGTCCCTAAAGTTCCGCTGGCTGTGATTGGTCAATTCACGCAATAGGTCAAAGGTGTCAGTGCATGAGGTCAGGGTAAAGTTCTGTTCAGCACATGCATGTGGTGGTGTCCGTCCGATGTTTTCTATTTACGATTTTCAATTAGCGTACTCCTTAAAATAAACGATCAATTACACGTTGTGAGTTTATTATTTTGCTCCTACGGTAGTTTCAAAAAGTCTAACCGTATCTCGAAACGAAATGTGATCTTACGAACAGGCAGGCGCTAGTCTCGAACGAGTCGAAGTACTGATAAAGTGTGGAAACATCGGATGGTCGAGACGAAAGATTGCTACCATGTACGCCAATCTACTTACGATTTGATGAATTGAATTTTTGGCAATAAATCTTTGAAGTTTTTTTATTATTTGTATCGATGAACGAAATGTCTCTTGATGTGGAATTCAGTCATCTATGATCAACTGTTCGGAATATGGTACAAACATGTACGTTTTTGTTCTAACTGTAAGTGTATACAGTATAGGGCCGTTTATGAAGTTGGGTATTTTTCCCTCGCAAGACTTCGAAAGCATGCATAATCTTGAAAATCTGTTACACTATCGCCTACTCATTGCCGGGACTAGTTCAGGAAAAGGACACACACAAGCAAGAAATGCCGTTCAAACAATAAATACATTTATTACATGAGAAAAACTATGTGCAAAATTGATAAAACATTAACGAAAGAAATTCAAAGAATTTTCAGTTCATGCGCGGAAGAAACTTCGGATGTCGCGTTTGTCGATACAATTGCCCTCTTCATCGAAGTCAAACCCATCGAAGTCTATATCGTCATCTTCCCCCTCGTCATCAAACACGAGTCCTACGGCTTCATTTGATAAGTTGTCATCGAGTACCAGAATCTCCTCGGAAATCATGTTGTCTTTAGTTCCGTCGAGCGCATTCGCGATACCCGTGGAAAGGAACGATTTTTTCACCACGTGAAATGAGCGAATCGTACTTGATCGACACGTTTAAAAACTCGACTATCGTAATGTTCATGTTATGGTAGCCAAATGGCATCAAAATATTCGATTCGTACTTGATCAAGATGTTCAAAAATCTGCTTATTTTGACGGTAGCAAAATGACAGTGACGAAAAGACGGCATTGTACTAGATCGAGACGCTCAAAAATCCAACTCTTTTAATGTTCATTTACATAGCGAAATCCAAGTGGAATTTTATCGCCAGGAAAGATAGAACCGTTCCCTATTGAAATGTTCCAACACCAAATAATAGTGTGCTTGTTTTGAGGTTTGATACTTCACTTTGGCACTTGTTTGTGACTTTGATAAGCAACGTAGGTGTCCGGATATCCTTGTCTCATTACATGACAATGGCAATATTCCAGGCAGAATTTGGGTGTACCCCCTGGGGGGCGTTATAAACGAACTAACAGCCAATTACGAATCGATAAAATAATCATGGGGGGCGTTATAATCGGGCGGGGTTTTAGAATCGGAGGAATACGGTATTAGCATATCAATGGTGCGGACAGGCAATTTACATGACGGGTAGGAATGTCAGCGCCGGTTGGTGGACTGATTGCCGTAGGTCCATTATAATAACAGGTGGATGCATATATTAACCCCCTGCGTCCAATCATGTCCAGGGCTTTGTTTCCCTGTGGCTTTAAAAGGGAGGGACCTGCTAGTCTGTCGACACTGTTCCAGACATGAGCTTGACGGACCGCAAAAGTTTTCTGAAGGCGAGCAGACGACTGAAGCTCAAAGATGCAGAGTCTCCGGGCGGTAGTGGTAGCGATCGTTGTGATGTCCCTAGTAAACGTTCTAAGAAGTCGGGCAAGAAACGCTCCCGTAAGGCGAAGCTATCTCCGGCTGAAAAACCCAGTGGTAAGCGTAAACGTAAGAGCGATCGTTCTGCCGATGAGGATGATGACGGGTCACCGGTCGCCAGTGGTTCTCACCCGGCTGCTCCGGGAGAGACTACTTCACCTGCAGAGACTACATCTGCTCTTGTGGGAGATACTTCACCTGCACAGACTACGTCTGCTGCTGCTAGTGAGACAGTGAGTAACGAGACGGCTGATGCCATTGGTTCTCCCCCGGCTGCTCCGGGAGAGACACCACCTGTTGCTACTATGAGCCCTCATCCTGCGTCAGGAGAGGTTCCTGTGCCCAGTGCGAAAGAGCTTGAGTCCTCGTCATCAGCAGAGGCTGCCCAGCCCGCTCCTGCCATAGTTTCGTGTGCTGCGATGTCCCCGCCGAAAAAGATAGTGCGGAGGGTTCGTTATCAGGATAGCCCACCTGATTTTGAGCCAGATATGATCCTTGATGCCGCTACGGGCGAGTTCAGGCCCAGACGCCCAGACGACGGTGATATCACCGCTGAGTCCGACTCGGAGGTTGACGAGGATGCGGCAGAGGACGATGACTTTTATGACAGGCAGTATGTAGGTGAGGCAAGCTCTGACGACGATGATGACGTTGCTGCTGTGTTGGCGGAGGACGACACCCCTCCTTTCTGGCGTATGTCGGAGACTACCGATGCTAATATATTTGAGGAGACCGATTTTGACCATGAGAGAGGACCGACTTTCACCTTGCCCAGCCACTCCCGTGAGCTCGATTACTTTTTTAAGTTTATTCCAGCTACACTGATCAGATTGGCCAAGGACGAGACTAATAAATACGCCAAATTCCACCAGCGATATATCGCTAGGAAAATAGATAAATACTGGCGTAACGCTGACTACCGAGAGGTGCAGGCGTTCATTGGCGTCTTAGTCTGTATGGGTGTCGACCGTAAATCATCAGTGGAGGATTATTGGTCTAGCGATCCCTTTCTGAGAAACCAGGGTATTTCTACTGTGATTACCCGCAGTCGCTTTCAGCAGCTTATGCGATACTTTCATCTGGCAGACCCAGAGAACGATCCACGTCGTGATCCTGATGAGGCACGCCGCGACGTCGGTGTCAGGAGGATCCCCTGTATAAAATCAATCCATGGATGGAGCCCATAGTTGACCGGTGCGTAAATAATTATAAGATGGGTAGAGAGATCTCCATCGACGAGGGCATGGTGCGATTTAAGGGCCGTTCTAAATTTAAGCAGAGATTACCGCATAAGCCTGATCGAGACGGTTTCAAGATATGGCAGCTGTGTGACTCCACCACTGCATACATAATCGCTAACTTTGCACCGTACCTAGGTGTGAAATTTCGGGATCGGACTGATGGGAGACGGCAGGAGCGAGGTGTGGTGAAAAGAATTACGATGGAGCTGGTCCAGCCATTCTGTGGATATAATCACAGCCTATTCTGTGATAGCCTGTTTAGCACGGTCATTACTGCTAGAGAGCTGATGGAGACCGGGATCTACATGGTCGGGAGTTTTAACCGCCGTAATTGTCGCACCATGCCCCCTCAATTAATTCCGCCGGGTAAGAGGAAGCGCCTTCCTCTGTCTGTTGGGGATATGAAAGCCACGACCAGAACGGACTCTCGTCTTAACATCACTGCTTATCAGGATAGTAACGCTCAGTGCTGATCTTGAATATGGTCTATCCACCCTTGGAGTGCGTGCCAGTGGGGGAGGGAGACGAGCGGCGACAAGTGCCTCTGTCGCTGTATAATTATCGCCGGTACATGGGAGGCGTCGACCGAGCCAACCAGAAGCGCAAGTACTTTCACACTGGGCGCAAGAACCACAGATGGTGGACATATCTGGCATGTTACCTGATTGATGTTGCCCTGGTAAATGCATATATATGCTTCAAGCATGTACACCCTGATAGTAAGCTGACCCATAAGATGTTTCATCTGCGTGTCGGGAAACAACTCATTGGCGGTTATTGTGGGCGATCGCAGCCCAGTGTGAGAGAGGTCGAGGCCACCGTTTCTCTTGCCTCGTACATCAATCCACAAAATCAGCCGATGCACGTTGTCAGCCGTTTGGAGGGGCGGCAGAAATGCTGTAAAGTATGCAGCAGAGAGGGTAAGACCACTGCGAGCGGACGACTGTCTGAGACGTCCAAAGGATGTAGTCTGTGCGGGGTTCATCTTCACGAGGGCGAGTGTTTTGCAGCTTTTCATCATCGCATGATGCTACGAGGTAAGAGGAGCATTGGCGTGCAGACCTCTACTCACACAGCCCCGATGACACCCATCAGCAAGAGAACCCGACGTGTCGTTGGGGTTAGTGCATAGAGCAGTTGCACTGTCCAGAGCTAAGGTGGTACAAAACTGCACCTTAGTAACAACTGCACAACTAACCTGTTAGGAAACGGAACACTAGCGAGCTAAGTGTTCACTGAACTGGCCAAACTACGTACACGCCTTCCTTCAATGGCGGAACTATGTCGTTGACACTACGTCAAAGCAGACTGCACTGTGCGACTCTTCCAAGTCGTTCAAAGTATGTGGCCAAGTGACACAACCCAGGGGAAACAGGACAGGTTTGAGGGTGCTGCCGCACCCATAGCACTAACCCCTGGGTCTTCTACTAACCCACGAGAGAGGTGACGTTTCCCCGGTGTGGCCGTGCGTGCCGGCGAACGAGCTTTACTTCCGCGAAAGTAAGCTAGAAAAGGGCATAAAAGTGCACGTCCCCCGGGGCAAACAACGCCCGTGACCTCGTCATTTTCTGGACACAACCTCATCAGCGGTTGCCCCTCTATACGGGCATGCAAAAATTTTTGAAGTCTAACACGTATATGGTCGGTAATCGTACCCCGAAAAATGCGGTATTTTCCCGCCAAATGCCTGGAAGGAAAGCGTGCAGGAGAGCCTATCTTCTGTAGACACGGAAAAGGGGGCCGGTTTTGACCGACTTGGCAGGATAACGGACAGGGGCGCTCGGCAGGAAAAGGGTTAAGACATTCAAGAAGATACATGTAATATTTTATGCAAAGTATTGAATGTTGTGAGATACAGTAGCTGCATGCCTTTATGATATTTTGGCAAGCAAGTTCATATCTTAGAAATTTATGTCACATAAATATCTAACTAGACCCATAGACGTGACCAGAGAAAAATGCCGTGAATGAAAAACTGTGCCAATGAAATTGGAAGGTATGAAATAAATTGATTTCTTTGCTCAGAAAGTTCTGAGCAAATGGTATTTGTATCAATAACATGAAATAGCATGGTTATCTCTTTGGAACGGGTATGTGAGTTTGAATCCAATTGTGAATTTACTGAATTATTTCACGGACTGATTACTTTGTCTAAACTATCATGTACTCACTTCATCTAAACTATCAATCATAGCTGACTGATTACTTTACCTTTAGTTGTCTGTGAGACAACAATACCCATATTGCCATGTAAGCCATCAATTAACCATTTCTTGTCACTCCCAATACCGTTATTACATTTCATCTCACTGAGACGGTTATTATGCTGTCAAACTATACAATAATATAATATCGTCAGTCGGTTGATGAATGGCGTATGGCTTCATCATGGCAATTAAAGATAGGTGACTTTCATTTTCAGATAACCCAAAGCAGACCTCGATTCATAGGTCTTATGAATATTTTATGCACATAAAGGACAAGATGTGTGAATGAAAATCTATACAAAATGTCATGATAAATATATGAAATATCAAATTCCCTGAAATGAAATACTAAAAATCTAGAATGATGATGAAATAGCTGTGAAAAAACAATATTGCAAAATTTGAGTTTTTTAGCTCCGCAGTCAACGATGCAGAGCTTGCCAGATAGGCTGATTGTTTACTTTTGTCTGTTGTCTGTCTGTTGTCTGTGAATGATTGATTTCTTCTCAAAATCCATCAGTGTGATTTCTCTGATTGAAAGTCAGTGTACAGGTTCCTTAGGATGAATGTGGTCAGAGTTGTTCAAATTGTAACAAAATATGCAATATTGTATTTTGTCGGCAATTTTTGCTGTTTTTGATAAAAATTCATCTTCTGCAAATATGCTGGCTGATGGATAGCTTTTGAAATTTACTGAACATTTATAAGGATGACCTTTTAGATTTGAGATTGTACTGAAATTTGCAATTTTGTATTTTGTGGTTCAAAAACAACCCATAGAGTTGGACTCAAATAAAGTGCATTCATTCCATGGGGGAAATTATTACTGACAATCATTGTCACATCATCTTTTGACTCATTCATACTGTACATTTTTTTAAAGAGTCCTCAAAATGTAATTTCTTTATACCGGTATGTCGCCTTTTGATAACTGTTATTCACATTTGTCATGAATTGAACGGTTGCCATGTATTGTATATCAATATCACAGAGGACTTCTATTGGCAACTAGGTTGCTTGTTTCAAAATAATACGAGTCAGAATAGCATAAATAACTGGTTAAATTCTAGAAAAAAATAAGAAGAAAAGAATTTCATAGGAATTATAATTACACTTGACAATACTGGCAGTAGATACCACAATTCACTTCATACTTAGCTGTATTTCACAGTAACATCCGTGTAGTACCGTACTACAGGTACATCATTTGATAATGGTAGTTACAATTTCTCCCTATCTTGAGGGAAATTAGATGTTGTGATGAAAATTGATGTGTGATATTCATGAAACAAAATAACTTTCACACAAGCAGCATCTGTATCCAGTAGTGTTGGATTAAATGTATACTTGAAATGTTTTTATTCATAGAGGAATTCACTTGTTTTTATACCAAATCTTTCCATCTTGCGATGAAGTTCAAAGAGACAGTTCATCACCTAAACTGGTATTTTTGCCAAGGGTGTTGCCTGTTAGATTTCACAGGTGTTCCGTTTGGTATATCTGGTCAGTGTTTTTGAAATAAGTCACCGATGTAAACCTATGCAAAAATGTCATTAATTTTTATAAAAACTATACTTGACAATAGTATCCATATGCCTGACCCTTGGTACTATTTTAACCCTTTGGAAATTCTTGCCAGACAGTAAGACTTCCTCATCTGCCAAGCAAGTAAAAGTAATTTTGAACCTAAACCATTGTATTTTCACCCACTTGACTTGGTCTGTTATAGCAGCTTTAGTCTATCATAATTATGTTCATAGTATCTATATTTTCAAGAGCCTTCAAATGTTTATATTTGTTAAAATGCATCATAGCGGTATGTGACATATTGTGCTTTTCAAGTTTTCATGAACTTGACCTGATGGGGAATATGACCTTGGCAGGATGAGGGTTGAAATTCTGATGTGCATTTATTGAGTTTATGAGGGGGGGGGGGGGGGGGGGGAATAGCTTACGCTGCATTAATAGAGCAAGCTAACACAGAATATTATATGTGTTTGTATATTTTATACTCATTCATAATTTATGAAAATAAGAAATGTATTATGAAGAAAAAGAGAGACTCTAGTGCATACAGATAAGACAGAAGGGTTATAGAAGTACTGTGAAATATTTTATGATTTGAGTTCACAATATAGAGCCATCTGAATACATCTTTGCATTCAGAGCACAGCCGACAGTTGAAATGGCATGTCAATAATTCAGACATTTTCCTTTCAGTTTGATGGACCTCAAAGAATTGACTGTAAAGAATTAATGGAGACAGTCTGGGTTTGTTAACAATTCCATGGTTTGATATAGGCTATCAACTCTAAATGGCTTGAACTTCAGTCTTTTAAAGAACCCCACCTCCTGAAAAAGAACCCCAACAACAACGACAGTTTTCTGCAGCTGATGTTTGGTACTTCTCTCCTCCACATTTGCAGGATAATGTGTGCTCTCAATAGCTGTGTTGACATAGACAGATTGATATGTGTTCATTATATGGTATGATATACGTGCTTGGTACTTGTCAAATAACTGATGGTCCAATACATTGTCAAGCTTACCTGTTTTGAGATAAACATTTCAAATAGTGCTGCTTCCCAAAAAAATATCAGAGTTCTGTAGCTGTACTACACAAAAATAAAAATCCGAAAATTTATATGAAACGTACGTTTAGAAAAGACCTATAGGAATTAGGATATTGTCATTGGTACTTGAAGTTACCACAGAGGTTCTGATTTGAACTCTGAAAATCACAGTGCCATGTTGAAAGATCTAACCACAAGCTGTGACAAAATCTGTTTAAATATCTGTCTGTGGCACCAAATGTAGTTTATGTCGTGCTATGTTTAGCCACAATAGCTGCAATCAAGATCAGCTGTGGTAAAGAATAATGTATTACGGCACTGTTGGACTTTTGAATCTTCTCACAAAGGGGAACTAGCAAATTCAATTTTTATGACTACAGTCAGTAAGGAAGATTTTTATGGCTTCAGTGTGGAATTGAATATCAAAACGCAAGCAGGAAAAGAAACTTATTCATATTTACACTGTCATGTCAAATATCAGGGTTCGAAATTTATTTTTTTGTTTGGTGGTCAAGTTTGACCACCAGATTCAAATTTTGGTGGTCAATTGCAAAATTTGGTGGTCAAAAAATTGATCATATCAGAGTGTAAATCTTGTGGAGGTTGGGGTCCATGGGGTTGAATAGTGGGCTGTACATGCTGTTTTGAAACCATTTCACCATGCTGCTACACGTGTTAAGTTGGTTTACATGTATGATGGATGCCCAGTAAATCCACTGGAAAATGTTCAGTCATTTACAGATCAACATGACTGCTGCATGAGTGACTGACTGACTGGTTATATGCAAAGGACTTGAGTTACAGATTTTAAGTTTTTACAGAATTACTGTGTAATAAAGAATGACAATTACTACTGATAACATGACAATTATTGCATTTTTTTGATTATTATGAAGTCTTGTAAGAGTTTTGTACATTGATCTCTGTCACATAAATGACTAGACGAAATTTGCTAGGAGATGTTATTCAACGTTTGCAGACTTTATCACAATAATCATAGCAGTAAACAGTAAAACAAAGAGAGACATTGTCTATCCAAAGGAACACTCAGTTGAGTAGTGGAGTGGGGTAGTGGAGGGACTGTGATTGAACAGACAAGACATGTACCAGTGTTTCATCTACGATGCTACACCAGGGGGGACTGGTCCCCCTCTGCAGGAATTTTTGAGGGGATTTTAAAATTTTGAGGGGGATTTAACTAAAACATATAATCACGGCTTTACAGGTAAGTTTTAATGTTGCAATGATGTCACTTGTGATGCCCATACTACAAGCCATAAATCACTTGCTTACACAATCCAAGATGCTGGCTGCAAAATCATTCTTTATAAGATATTTTCAAAAGTCAACAAATTTGAGTATCTCTGTTGTGAATGTATGTAGAGCTTAGAAGAGTGGCGGTTGGCTCATTAATATTAATAAGCATTAATATTCCTGGAAAAAATTGTAGCGAATTTGTATGCTACAATATTCTGTATGTTTGTTAGCAGCTGGCCATTTCCACTGTACATGAACCTTCAAGGGATTTTTTTCATTTTTAAATGATTATGAACTGTGTGCACATACACAAAGCAAGAAAAATCTTTAGTAGTTATAAAGGAATGTTTTCCTATCTTCTGAAAAAAATAACATATATTTGTTTGTCACGTTTATACTGTGCTTATATCATCCCTAACCACGGTAGAGTTTGGATCAAGATTGCCCTATACAAACAAGTGAGCTGTATTTTCTAGTGACCTAGCTGGTCTTGTAGTCTTGTGCGCAGACTCAGTAGAGTTAAAACGAACAACTTAGGAGGTCTCTGTCTGCCGTGTTCTGAATGTGTTGTCAGATGTCGAGTTTATCGATGTCAGATTCGCTCCAATTGCTTTTTGTCAGTCATTTTTAAGTACGAAATAACAAACAGAAAGTTGGTTGTCACCAACAGTTAACTTTAGGGTTTATTTGCCCGAAAAGTCAGTCAATGTTTGTTCACTGAATTCAAAAACCGGGCCCATTGACACTACAGCTTGCTTGTGACTCTCATTGCATGCAATCCCGTCACAGTGCCAATGCCATTCACTGAACTGAAAACGTTTCTGTAACAGTAAAGTCCAATTTCCGAGTCATTTTTGCTACAAAAACTTCAGTTTGTCTCCTGTTCTCGATCGTACTGAGGTAATGAGACAAGGGCAATGAACTTTTGTGAACGTAACTCTCAATGGGCTGACAGGCTTTCATATGCAAAATCAGTATACGGAAAGTACAAAAAGTATCAAAATCGAACTAAAATTAGTTCCTTTCATGTAAATGTTCTTGCTACACTATACAATGCCTGTTGCCAAAGTATTAACAGGTGCTGATAATGGGTCAAAAGTATCGAAGTGTGACACCCATGATATTTGATATGCCATTCCAGCCAGCTCAGTGCAGTGCGCGATGGGTCGCCCCTTCTACGTACAATTGGCGGCGCGCAGCACACCAAAGAGGGGGAATCGCGCAATCGCGCAGCCTAGATGAAACACTGTGTACTACTTAAAATGCTAAAATATCTATCTCTGGGACAATATATTGTTTCTGGATACTCGTAGCAATAAACTGTGAGAGGCATGTAAGATTTACAGCTCTGCAGTGAACTATTGTGACCTCCAAAAACTTGGTGGTCAGATTGACCACCCAAAATAGAATCTGGTGGTCCAAATGAGATAATTGGTGGTCTTTTGACGCATGACCACCGGGTATTTCGAACCCTGAATATTTATTTCCTGAGTACTGAGAAGGTATTCATCCAATACAGTTCAACTTACAAAAAGTTATTATAATACCTTTTATTCCATTGAGTAAAATCAATTTGATTTATTGAATATAACACATTTTAAGTATTGTATGTCCTGTGAGAATGTGTTGTAGCATCAACATTACATATTTACTCATCTTGTAGATTTTTAGCTACTATAGACTACCGGTATAGTCTATTGAAGCTATTGGGATGGGTATCCGTCCGGCGTCAGTCTGTATGTATGTACCAGTATGTACCGGTATGTCCGTTTGTGAGGCGTCCGTCCACTCAAATATCTTGAGAACCGCAGTCCTTACTAATTTGATATTTGTTCTGTGGATGAAAAATATGATTTTGAGAAACTATTTTTTTTTAATTTTTTGATATTGTTGAAAATATGCAAATTAGTGCCAAAAAAGGCGTTTTTGGTAAGAAATCTTCTTCATAACTGCTGAGACAGCTTTGATATTTGGTATACAGATCCCTCGGGATAACCCAACTTTGATTTGTTAAAATTGTGATGAAATATGCAAATCTGTATTTTTAAGGAATTTTTTGGTCATTTTTGGTCAAAAATTTATTTCATCAAAAGCGCTCGTCTGACAGCTTTGATATTTGGTATACAGGTTCCTACAGACAGATTAAATATGATATATTGAGTATATGATGATGTATGCAATTTTGTATTTTTGGTGCAATTTGTGCCATTTTTGGTCGAAAAATGTTTTTCTCAAAAACTACGTGTCTGATGCCTTTGATATTTGGTATACAGCTTCCTAGGGGTTCTCTTAGTGTGAATTTGGTGAAATTTGATGAAATCTTCAATTTTTTGTATTTTTGGGTCAATTTTTGCAGTTTTTGGTCACAATATTTGTTTCTCAAAAGTTACTCATCTGATAGCTTGATATTTGGTATACACTGAGGTCAATCCTAGGCTTTGTCTTAATGTTAATAATTGAAATTATGATGAAATCATCAATTTTGTATTTTTGCAGCGAATTTTGCCATTTTTGGTCAGGTCATCCTGAAATGAGCTATCAAAGATATCAACCTTCTTCATCAATACATGTTTCACAAAAAGTTATTCTCTACATAACACAGCAGAGCTCTGTCAACTGTTGGGTCACTTGGTTACCGTTGGTCAGACAGCCTTAATGTTTGGTTAACAGGTCCCCAGGATGACCTTAGTGAGATAATTTCATACAGTCAGGAAATACTTAATTTTGTATCCATGTCTATAGTAGCTTCAGGGACTTTGGCCCCATGTTTCTTTCCCTTGCTTTCACGCCATATATAATATAGCCAGTGTTTGAACACAGGATTTTGTACCAACTCTGCTGTTTGAAAGTTACTGCTACAAGGAAAAATGTAATCTGTGCTGACAAGTTGAACACCATGGGTATTTTAACATGGTTTTTGGAGTTGAAAAGCATCACTATCAGTATTATTTTGACGTCCGTGGTTACAATGTGTACAAAGGGAACGCTGATTCCAACAAAACACATCTTGCATGTAAAATCATTTTCTACAAACTTGTCGCAGTGAATGTGCACATACCACCAGGATGATCAGTTTTTGGTCAAGTCAGATATTCATGAAATCAATACTGGTGTTTGCAGATTGAAATAGTGTCAGTCAGGCATTTTACTTGTACATAATGAACATACTGGTATGAGTGGACCCTGTACACTGCTATGCTCTACTTTAACACACATCATCACAAATGACAAGGATAATTTCATTTTCACAGGAAAGTTTTTAAAGGTATAACAGCAATACATCATATTCCTTTGTAATGGGTATATCAGTTTTGCCACTATATATTCTCTCATGGTGATTCCTCTTGCTAAAAATGCAGCTTTCACAATTGAAAATTATTGAGCTCCCTTATGAAATAGAAAATGTGTGTCATTTATGAAAGCAGGTTGATCAAAGCTTAACGTTATTTTGCCAAGCTGGGGTGCAAGAGCTACTGTAAGCTTCACACCATTTATGCCATGATTACTATAGTTGCTAGGGCAACTTATGACTTGCATCATTGGTTACCATGGCAACAGCACTCTTTGATTTATGAAGGGGGATTAGGTGCACTTTTGTAAAGGTTGTCGGACAATGTGTGCAGGCATCGAACAAAATCAAGACGTGTTTTGTATTATTACCCTTCATAGGTTCATTAGTCATATATAATCATCACAGAAATATCTAGAAAATTATGTTATTGAATCTTTCCAGTTGACATTCATATTTTTCCCAATCACTAAAGGGGGTCATTAACCAGCGTATCACAATCATGTTGTACTCAATCATATGATTCATATCATATGCAAGTTGCTGGTTTTGATGTACCTTAAATGTACTGTTGTGTTTGATCATCTGTAGTACATATCACGGTATTGATCCTTCCATAGCAAAAAAGTCATGATGGTGACATAGCCTTTCTCTTGCATCTTAGTCATACGTGTTGTTGGAAATGTCAATGCATAAATTATCCTCTCTGGTATTGTTGTGTGCATGGTGAGCATATATGTATATACATTACTATACAAATGATATTACTATGGTTAATATGTTGTAGCAGTTACCACTGTTGCTAGTTCTGGGTTGCAGCAATTGGCAAGCAAATGTAGTGTCTTGCCTGTATAGCAAAATATAACAATTGCCATATACCAGTACTGGTGCTTTGTGCATCTCTAGCAGTGCACTTTTTGGCAATGGAGCTTCCTATGATATATATTTTACTCTGTGTTAAGGGAGAATGTGCCTAAAGGATATTTGAACTCAAAATTTCACAAAACTTCTCTAATCTCCTGCTTATATTGGCTCAGTTTGAAGCTCTTTTAGTGAATCAAGTTTGAATCAAGTGAAAATAAAATATTTAATTTTCCCCATAGAGCCAACACAGGGATGGTAGCCATTTTGAATTTCAATATCAATAAAATTTAGGTATATCGTTTCCAAACTCCAAAATTTGCCTAATGACCTCAATGTTTATTCTTGATTTTGAAAGTGAATGGTTAAAAGTTCCCTTGAGGAAAATACAAAAGTCAAAGTTACTGTCAGTGTGCATTGCCCTCGGTTGACATATTTAGGGTCTGTGGTTGACAGCACTGATGGCAATGTGTATTACATATGTACCGGTATGTTGTAAAATGTCAGTCGGTGGCACCAAACTATTAACCCTTTTCCTGGTAACCCCTTCCTTTAATTGCCATCTGCTGAGTCAGCTAAAAGCAGCGTCAAGCCACAAGTTATACTGGGTACTTGTGTCTGAACCTACGGTACTTTGCATGTGTGTCATAACAAGTCAAATTGGCAAAATCACTATAGTATCCATGTTTTCAGGTGCCTTCAAATGCTCAAATCCTTGTTAAAATGCAATATATGGGACTTGTAATGCCTCACTATAAGTTTTTAACCAGCTTGATGTGATGACATATGAACTTGTAGTTACAGCACCAGCAGTGATAAAAATTTGCACATAGTTTTTGCATTGTAACAGTAGGTAAATTCCTAAGGCCAGTTATCATGTAAGCCAGCAAATTATTGCATCACTAGCAATTTTGGTAAAATTCACCAAACATTACCAGAATTTTGCTTTTTTCAATCCATAGGTGTATATCCAGAGAAGTTCTGGCTGTGATCACATGACCTGCTCCAGATGCAAGACAGAGTTTTGCTACCGCTGTGGCAAGCAGTTCAGAAGTCTGAAATTCATTGGTGATCATTACTCAAGACTCAGTGTGTTTGGATGTAAATATCGCTTTAAACCTGATAATCCTGTACAACGCCGAATGGTCAGAGGAGCAGTTTTAGGTGAGTCATTATGGCAATCCTGCTTCTCTTTTATCTCTTTCATTCCCCATTTCTTGATACATACGGATAAGTCCATCCATCCCTGTTGGAAACTATGAAGAGCTACCAAATGTCTGTGATGAAAGGATTAACCTGTTCGTCCCCAATCTCTGTAAACAGGTACACAATCACCGTGGGTTTTGGCCAAAATATTGGTGTTGAAAGGGTGAAGAATGGAATTTTGATGTTGCAATAATCCATAAAACAACTTAATAATGTAATCCTTGTGTCACATGATGACCTGTGGTCTAGGCCTGTCCTGATTTATAGTTATTTTATATTGCAGACTGTAAATTTTTTAGGAGGCACTTTCACTGTTTATGGTGGTTGTAAAGCATAGAATTGTATTTGATACATTCTCATACAGTATCTGCTGTGACAGCAATTATTGTCAATGAGTTCTGAGCAACTATTGTTTATTCCTGTCACTATATGTCCATGCAGCAATCAGCTGTGATGTATGTCGACTACAACCACACCAGAGATGTGTAGAAATTTCCCTCATTGACATTACAGACATGTTTCTGTTTCATTTTACCATAGTGTACCTGACCTTTGCACTTCCCTGTTTCTATCCAACCGTCCATGATATTTTCATCATTTCAGCGCTTGAAAATAAGTACACTTTCTTCTCACTACCTGAAAATACGCTGAAATACAAAGCATTGCCTTTACAAGCACCATGTATTGTAAACAAATGTAATGTTATCATTAAGAAATGAATTCAAGCCTGGACTTAACTTCAGCTTTCAACAATACCATGTGACGTCACACACATAGAGGTTGTGTTGACAAGCTGAACACATGGCCGTCCACATGATTTGAGGAGTAGAACAAAAAAATGCAGTTTATACACAGAAACATTAAAAGCTAATGGAGTTGTAAGTTTTGGAAGATATTATGTAATCACCTTGGTAACAACAGTAACTTTGCTACTGTCCTTAAATTCAGCTGCTTTAGATACAGAAAGTAAAATCCCGATACAATGACTGAGGAAATCTTGGTAACATTGCTTGCGTACTCACCTTAACAAAAACACCACTTTGTTGATTACCTATGTATCTATGTGTGAAGCTTTTTAATGTTGCAGCCTAACTCCCTACTGAGGACTTGTTTTAGGAACATTTATTTGCGTGTATGTCGTTCTATTATTTTAGAGAAACTTATTTGTGCCTGTGTAGTGAAGTCATAACACTGATCTTTAAATTTTCAACTCATAGGAAATGACAACATTGGAAATGGATGAAGTTGCAATCTCTGTACACTACTGGTATTTTTGTTTGTTTTATTTGATTCAGAAAGCTAGTTTGGTTGTTTTCCTCTGTCAAATATGTGCATAGTCAGCCTGTATGCAAACTCAAATGCTACCTAACCCTGTGACTATCATGGTTGCCAATGCTTTCCTATTTAACAAACACTTCAAAATATGTTTGGTATCACCCAAATTTTCCCTCTTGTATGATACATAATAATCAGCATTGTACCATGGTAGGTAGTCAAGGGGTTAACAGCAGAGATTGCAAATACTTTGATGGTATGAGTTGTCGTACTTATCATACCATACATGTACATCATCCATTTTACACCCAGGGCACAAACAGACTTCTTCCAATTGATGATTAAATCATGTTTTGATAAATAAATCAATAGAACAAAATTAGCTCCCATCAAACATATCAATTAACACAAAAATAACCAAAAATGTTCAACAAAGACAACTTCATTTCTTTGTTGCAGATCACCACTTGCAATGAACCCTGACTTCTATATGTTATTGTGCTGACATAATTGTCAAAAGTGATATCACACAAACCCAGCAGATGAACACACCCTGATGCTGATAGTATTGCAGAATATTCATGATAATGAACATGTACTTCACTATATGTTTACTTGTAGGTCATTGACCTCTGTTACTGTTTGAAATATTCCATTGCAGTTGGAAATTGTAGCATATCTGTTTTTGGCTCCGCTGTCAGCGACGCGGAGCTTATCAAATAGGTTGATTTTCCGTCGTGCGTCGTCGTCCGTTGTCGTCCGTCAACAATTGCGTTCTCCTCTGAAACCGCAAGTCCAATTGCTTTGAAATTTTATATGCATTTCACTTAAGGTGACCTCACTTCAGTTTGTTCAAATCGTGGTGAAATTTGCATTATTGTATTTTCGGGGCATTTTTGGTGTTTTTGGTAAAAAAAATCTTCTTCTCTGAAACCGCTTGTCCGATTGCTTTGAAATTTAATATGCAGTTTGCTTAGGGTGACTTCAGTCAGATTTGTTCAAATCGTGGCGAAATTTGCATATTTGTATTTTTAAGGCAATTTTGTCATTTCTGGTAAAAAAATCTTTAAAAATCTTTCTTCTTCAAAACTGCCAGTCAGATAGCTTTGATATTTGGTACATAGGTCCCTAGGGATGATCTATTTCAGATTTGTTCAAATTGTGCAGAAATATGCAAATTTGCATTTTTAGGCAATTTTTGCCATTTTTGGTCAAAAAATTTATTTCTCAAAAAGTACTTGTCTGATAGTTTTGAAATTTGGAATACAGGTATCTATCGATGAACTAAGTAATATGTATTGAATTTCTGATGAAATTTGTAATTTTGTATTTTTGGGGCAATTTTTGCCATTTTTGGTCAAAAAATGTGTATTTCCAAATTACTCATCCGATAGCTTTGAAATTTGGTGTACAGGTTCCTACAGATGAACTCAATGATGATTATTGAAATTATGATGAAATCTGCAATTTTGTAATTTTGGGGCAATTTTGCCATTTTGGTCAAAACATGTGTTTCTCAAAAAGTACTGGTCTGATAGCTTTGAAATTTGGTATACAGGTTTCTACAGATGAGCTAAGTAATATATATTGAATTTCTGATGAAATCTGTAATTTTGAATTTTTGGGCAATTTTTGCCATTTTTGGTCAAAAAATGTGTATATTCAAAAGTACTCATCTGATAGCTTTGAAATTTGGTATACAGGTTTCCATAGATGAACTAAGTGATATTTATTGAAATAATGATGAAATCTGCAATTTTGAATTTTTGGGGCAATTTTTCCTATTTTTGGTTAAAAAATGCGTTTCTCAAAAAGTACTCGTCTAACAGCTTTGAAATTTGTATACAGGTTTCTATAGATGAACTAAATTTGATCTTTTGAAATTATGATGAAATCTGCAATTTTTACTTTTGGGGGCAATTGTTGCCATGTTTGGTCAAAAAATTTATTCTCAAAAACTACTCATCAGATAGCTTTGGTTGACATGTTCTCAGGGATGATCCTATGTGATACATTCAAAGTATGATGAAATCTTCATTGCGTATTTTTGCAGCTTATTTTAGCCACTTTTTTCTGGCCACTGCATCAAGCTATCAAAGATTTCCACCCTTCTTCATCAACATGTGTCAAAAATAGTTATTCTCTACATAAACACAGCGGAGCTATATCGGCCGCTAGGTCGCTTGTTATACCTATAGTGTTATACAGCAACAACTGACAGATGATTCAGTTGCCACACAGGTCAATGATCGATACTACCGCATGTATGTAACCAAATATACTGATGTTATATGGAATTGGGTCAACTAGGTTTGTAGTGTATGGATCGCGTGTTTGATGTTGATTCAAAATGCAACATATACCAAAGATTTATGAAAACATGAATCAATTGGTATAGCAAAATGTTTACAGCATCAATGCATGTAACTGGTTAGAAGAGAGGTGATTAGAAAATATTTATTCCAAATGATCATCATGTTTGTATTACAATAATTACAATGGAGATGATATCTGATAGCATGGTACTATCACTGATAAATTTGCATGTATACATGTACCCCTTGAGAAAAAATGCATGCCCATGATATGAGTCATTTGATGACTGTAAAAAGGGATGAGTATGAAAATACAAGTAAAATCCAGTAATTGTACATACCGGTACTTCGGTGTGATGAAAATGTGGAAAAGTTACATTTCCTAGGTGTTTTATGTTTTTCTTCTTTGCTTGCATATATTTTACAATAACACAGAAACATTTTAAATGCACCTGGTTTACAGCGAACGTCAAAATGAACCGGAGATCAACTTTGATAAGCCCCTATCAATTTCCCTCGTAATCTTCCAATATCCCTCGGAAAACACCAAGGTACTTTGGTTAGTGTTGCCGATAAACAGGCCAATAAACATACAAGGCGCCTGCTATGTTACCGCCATTCGATCTCCCTTCTATTTCTGGCTCCCTTTCCGTAAGAAACCATTTTGAAGCCCAACGTGGTTGACAAGAAATGAAATAAAGCATGCGATTTTAAGACCTTTAATTGTAATAATAATTTCAAACTCGATTTTTCACAGAACTTGTTTTGCATTGTTACGTGCGTCGATCCTGTTATCGTGAAGTATTTTCCGTATGCAGTCATGTCACACGACACACAGTTACGAGTGGAGTGATACGTACCGGCCGCCGCGTACTATGCATATAATAATTGGAAGTTGGGAAACGGAATGGCCGTTGTACGCACCCCTCACCGAGTTTGGAGGCCGATTTCCCTCACAATAAGCCTCAACTATATACTAAACCAGCATCGATGGCCTCCAATACATCTTAGAATTCATACCTACAAGCCTCTTTGCGTCAAAAACGACCTTCTGTCCGTTTTGGGTGCGATTTCCGTGTTTTTTGACGTGATGGAACACTTTCATTCTACAGCTGTGGGCGGGGTCAGACCAGTCGCGCTGTGATTGGCTAATTTTTTTCCGATCGACCCCATGATGACCTCTCTTGTTTAGATCGCTCACGGCCCGGTGGTTTCAATCGGGTTCGAACTCACAACGTATGGTATCTTGTCACCTAGCGGAGACATTAAAATTACGCTATAGAAAGGGATTGCTGATAGGCATATTCGAGAAGACTGTTACACCGTTACTCAAAAGCTACAACCACTGCGGGGCGAAACTATGCCCGAGTGTCTCATATTCTGCGAAGCATATTTTACCTCAGAGCACTTTTTGGCCGGTTGCTAGTGACGACAGCGAACACATTGTATCAATTTATTTTCGATAGAATATCGATCGAAATCTGCTGGCGTATCGGCTCATGCGTTCAGGTCACGTCATGAATATGTCCACAATAACCCGTATATATTGACTTACATACCATAGTACCACCAACGTATCCGTTGGTTTCTTGAACTTAAATTGAATCGTCGACTCTCTTTACAGTTTTTGTGATGTGTTTATGTTTCAGCACATTTTGGCGCACATTGGCCAAGTTTTGCGCTATTTTTGGCTGGGAAGGTCATGCGAGTGAGCAACACAACATAGTATCAATTTCCAATAAACAATATCGATCGATAACGTTCACCGCTCGATGACAGTGGACACTTTGCGCCCGTTCGCCTCCGTTCTGTTTTATTTTTTCAAATTTACTGGAATTTTTATCGTTGATATTCGCCCAAATTTGGTCTATATTACAACAAAATGACAGATATTTGGGCTGTACAACTTATGAGACGCATACTGGTTAAAATGCGTCAATTTAAGACCCTTGTTCTGCATATGTACACGCCGTAAGATCGCCAAATTATGGACGGCAACAGTCCGTATATTTCAGTGATCGGAATAAAAAATGCAAATAAAACATTTTCATGGAGAAATTCATCATTATTCATTCAATTTCATCATTATTCGTTCAAAATTGAGGAATTTGCACCGGCGAGAAGTGTGCAGTCTGTTCGGTGTATTATACGTCATTGTTTTCAATCATGGGAAATCAAGCCTATTTGCCGCGTTGTAAAATGAAAAATATATCTGAAAAAAAAACCCCAAAAAAACATTAATCTAATTTTTTCATTTCGCTTTAATTCTTAAAGTGTTTGAGATAACACAGCTGATGAAACTTTCGTTTTATTTTTTTGAGTTTCCCTCTTATTTTTATGAAATGACAAGTTAACGATCGTTTGGCTGTTGACTGTGTTTTTCACCTATTGTGTATATGAATAATTAATTATCGCATAGCTATTTTCAGATGCCAAAATGTCATAATTGAAAGGTCAACATATAAGGAAATTGAATCTGCAACGCTTTCATCAATATTAAACTGTGCAGGGAGAAAATTTGGCGAAATTTTAAACATAGAGTTGAAGGCGGATTTGACTCTCTGTGATGTGTCCGTTATGATGTGTGGTGAAGACACTGAATCATGTACGGTGCTCACTGCGAATGTACTGTGATGTCGAGTTCTGAGACGTGAAGGTACATTTCACCAACTGTTTTTTACTTGAGACTTCCAACTGTGTGGTTAAGTTGCCGCTCATCTGTGTTGATGTATCAACTTCGTTCGGTGTCTCTCGGCTGTCTGTTTTGTACAAGCATTCTAGTGAGTCTGCAGTGTTTTGTTGGTGTTTTTTTTTCTACACAGGATGTGTGTGTGTTTCGCAGTGGGACAAGCGTTGTGACAGGGAGGACGGCGCCCTTGGAATTAAAATCCTGAAATCGGCTCTATATACAAGACAGTGAAACAAAAATTACACATTACTATACATTAAACGCAAACCACCAATCTATGGACGCGGACGATGTGTACGTGTGGAATTGCTTTCCCTTTACTATATTTATACAGGGTCATAGCACTATCGATTCGCCAGTGTCTCGCCATTTATTCCAAACAAAATAACTACAATGATCCTGTTATTCACCATATCGTAATATAAAACAACTTTGGTAGAGCAGATGTGAAGTAGCCTTCATTTGGGCCCTATATGAGTTCGAACCCGATTGAAACCACCGGGCCGTATTTATGCCTCAAACGAGCGATCAAAACAAGAGAGGTCATCATGGGGTCGATCGGAAAAAAATTAGCCAATCACAGCGCGGCTGGTCTGACCCCGCCCACAGCTGTAGAATGAAAGTGTTCCATCACGTCAAAAAACACGGAAATCGCACCCAAAAACGGACAGAAGGTCGTTTTTGACGCAAAGAGGCTTGTAGGTATGAATTCTAAGATGTATTGGAGGCCATCGATGCTGGTTTAGTATATAATTGAGGCTTATTGTGAGGGAAATCGGCCTCCAAACTCGGCGAGGGTGCGTATAACGGCCATTCCGTTTCCCAACTTCCAATTATTATATGCATAGTACGCGGCGGCCGGTACGTATCACTCCACTCGTAACTGTGACACGACATACTTTACCCAAATTGAATAGTAAATTCCATGAGCTTGCAAAGTAAACAAATGTCAGTGTGAGAGCACATGGACGGGCAATGGCAATTTCAAGTACAAGTTGAGTTCCACGATAAAATTAGAAACATTCACACGGAACAACTGAGATACAGCCAGTTAGTATATCTAGTGAAAGACAATGTTGTTGTACTGAGTGAGGCCCTGATTTGACTCTCGGCGGCCGGTGAACTTCTACTCGTGGAAATGCCCAGTTCTACGGTATTTCATTATGACATCTTTACAGTGCTGAGCGATGTATTTCTGTGGTGATACTGGTTTGGGAAACGCCTGTCAACCATTTTTCTATGATGCTCTTTCTTGCCTAAAAATCCATTGTAAGGCAAATCGACGTCGACAGAGAAAAAAATATGCTCACGATTTTATGAACTGGCATACCTTGATTACTATACAGGCCCTAATGCAGTGCACATACTGATTGACAACCATAGACTAAGACAGCAAAACTCAGCCGAAATTTCCGAGATTAACTGACACAGTGTTTTATATCGCTGTTTTAAATCAAACTGATTACACAATCTCTGGATACTGAAATGGTATTTTGGTGAAATTTCAGCATCAAAAAATCCCAAAACTTGACATGAGGACGTCATGTGCCGATCAACAGCATAGTGCACATGTGAACTGGCATTTATTGACTCATGGACTGTAGAGTGTAGAGAAACTGTCTATGATCGACTGCACGGAAAAGCAGTCTGCATCTTGTGAAAACAACAACATAGCAGTGAAAATTGTAATAGTCACTAGTAAACTCTTCACAGATGAAAGGATAATTGCTTCAAACTAAGAAACTTCATGTTCAGAGGATGAAAACTAACATCGTGGACTGTGGATGAAAATAAACAATGGCAGACGTAACTGTGTAATGAACTATGCTATTAAGGGACGGGGGTGGGCAGGGTCAAAAGATCAAGAAAGTACTGGGAAAACGTGTCATTTTTCTAACGATACTGTCTCGGGATCTCCAGCGTCCCATTGTTTTGTAATATATAACAAGTATGCCATGAGCTTCGTTGAATACACTAGTATCAAACAGCCATAGCTGTAAACTGGCGCAAAATGGTTTGATCCAACGCAGAAGCTTGCATAGGGAGATGGAATGGAGATAGCACAGCAGGCGCAGTGTATGTTTACTGACCAAAGTACCTCGGTGTTTTCAAAGGGGTATTGGAAGATTGCCAGGGAAATTGATAGGGGCTTATCAAAGTTGATCTCCGGTTCATTTTGACGTTCGCTGTAATACTGTATGATCTGGCAAAATTCATGCTTTAAAAAGTAAAGCATACAGTACTCAATTCACACAACGGAAATAATTAATGTCAAATTGAAATATCATAACAAAACAATTTACTGTTATAAGCCATCATTTGTTTAATTATGAACTATATCAGTGGAAATTTGTCAATTTACAGTACATCCTAGGCTCAGAACAACAGGGTAGAATATGTTTACTGTTCCAGTTATCGTCTAATTTCTTCAATGTAGTAATTATGGAAAAATTCCGTTTGAACTAATGTAATTCTGATCACCATGTACCGGTACTCTGTTCTTAAAGTGTGTATAAATAACCATGAACAAAATGTTGTTTGCCAAATCGTGGTTGTTATTACAAATTACAGACCACATAATCCATGATGGCTGTCATGATTTGTTGATTTAATTGTTCCACATGGGCTGTACCATTTTTGCAAAAAACACGCACAAAGAACAAGTTACCAGTGGACAAATTTTTGAACATGTTATCTTAGCAGGTGACAGTTCATGGATGAAATTTCAAGGGCCTTCTTTAAATGTGCATTTTCTATTGTTGTATGTGAAGATTGAGAATTGAGTCGTCGATGACCAAGATCATCGATTTTAGTAAAAATTTCTAGATATTTCTGTAAGATATAATTAATCAGGTCTGTCATAAAATACGTATTTGACTTTGCCATATCAGCATATAAATGTTCCTTTCCCCTAAGGCCTGTGAGCTGCCCCAAACCCAGCTTTGATAAAAGTACTGAGGAATGGGGCCTTTGACTGAGCTAACCCCAACCTAGTTTTACACTCACCACGGTCCCTCCGAGGGACCGTGCACTCACTGTCCCACAAGGAAGGAAAGATATGCTGTTACCCCCATGACCAATCAGTGTATGTTTAGAGTATTAGCACAGGTGAAATTACTGGAGTGGACAGGCAGAAAATCACAGAACAACATCATTTTACAAGCAGACTGGCTTTCTGAGAGATTTCTGTGAAACTGCTCTCTCTGCATTTCTGTTGACTGTGGAATCATTTTAACCAGAGTTGAAGATTGATGTAAAGCGGCAGCATAAAGTGATGCTTGTTGTAAAAAACTGCCACAAAAAAAATCCATTTCATTGCTGCTTCTATCATTGTAAGGTCAGATGCTGTCAAAATTGCTTACTTATTCTGCTAGGAAGACATTGTATCTGACCATATATGGTATGTAAGCATTCATTTGCTGATCCCAAGGTACTGAGTGCTTACTATGCATTTCTGAAGCAATCACCAAAGTGTATATTGCATGGCTGAATTAAACCTCATGACAATTTCCACAACACAGTCTCAATGGATTAAGTACAATGAGTAATACCTGTACAACTATCTAATGTATGTCTTCTTTCTAACCTCACTGGAATAGTGATTACTAACACCTTGTCTTCTCTGCTTTTAACTTTCCGTCTTTCTTAGGTGCTCACTTGCTAGCTGCTCCAGTGTTCTTAGCACAGGCCGCTGTGGGCTTGGCCCTGGCGCTGGCTGTTGGCTGCGTCATTCTGCCCTTTTACGGTGGAATGAAGCTGCGGAGAAAGCTGAAGGGAAAGAAACGCAAGCGTGAAAAGGCACAAAAGAACTGATCATTGCTTACATTTAGTTGACGCCTTGCCTGGCTTTGTGAAATGATATATGTGTGGCCTGGCAATATACTTGGCCATTAACTTTCCTGAATTGGAATTGTTGTATAACTGTCAAAGCTCTGTGTTCACTCCATTGGTCAATGTCAAGTGAAATTTGTTGGCCATGAACATCGTCTGCACAGTCTGTATGAATTTCATACAAATATTGAAGTGTTATGAAATGCTGATACCTGGTGTGCTACTAGTTTTAGGACACCCTAACTTAAATGAAATAATACTGACATTCTAGTTTAAAATTTGCATGGATGAGGGATAATGAAATATTGGTACTGGCCTCTGTCCCACATAGGCATTAATGAATGTATGTGTAATTACAAGCACTGTTTTCATTCGTTCGATTCATCGCGCCTGGTTCAGCAAACTGTTACTAGATCTATATCTTCATCAATGTTTCAGAAGCATGTGATAATTTATTATTTATAGTAATTGTGAACTGCCGTCATACCAGATTCATAATTTCACGAGCAATCAGACATGAAGAATTGCAGCTAAATGAATAATTGATTTATCTAACTATTTACTGGCATAGTTCAACACATTTACAGATTGTCAGGACATTGGTCTGATATTCCAGCTAAGGTTTTCAATAATTCATCCAACCATTAGTTTGATAATGTATGTATTGCTATAACACCTAAATTATTCATTGAACTCAAACAGATATCCATTGGAGTCGTTGGCCTCAACATTGCTATAAGCCAAGGGAACCTGCGTGTAGCTCTTGGCAAGTCACTGCATAAAACCTTGCACATTCTGCTTCTTGCACATATGCAATCTTGATGAAATTTATTCTGAGGAGAAGTTTTAAAATGTCATTTTATATCATGCTTCAATTTTTTTCAAGTCAATTTTTTAACCTCAGGCCTGACTTTCTTGTAATTTTCAAGGATAGCCCCTGTGTACAGGGATTTAGGCATGAGAGAGTTAATCAGTTGCTTATAATCTCTGCAAGCTCTTTCTGAAAGTGCTTGTATGTGTCAAGGGTGTATCATTATATAACAATGCTGTTTGTAGCCTGAATACTGTATGTGTTATTTTTAATAGCTGTCATTTTATCATAAAGAGGTACATTATAACTTTATAGATGGGCTTTAAATAACATTCATACAGGAGTTCATATTCTGATTTGTTTTGCTGTCACTAAATAAAAATAATTTATTTATCATTTAAATGTCTTTGACCTTGCAGCTGTAAATATTATGACATACAAATATTTATGATCCGGAGTGGTAGAACTAGACCATTAAATGGATAAAGAAAAAGGCCATTAAATGTATAGAAAATAGATCATGAAAATAAAACTATAGAAAATAGACTACTAATTATAAAGGTACAGAATTTGAAGAAAAGAAGCAAGAATGGACTGTAAAATAAGATGAATTCTGAGAAATTGCAAGAAATAAATATAGAAATATCGCAAGATAGAGATAATAATAGATTGTGAAATGAAATAAATTAGATCCACAAATAGGAACAAAATTTAAGGTACAATGAATAGGCTGCAAACTTGAAAATGACTAAATATTTGTGTGAATGTAGACATAATCTTAGTGTGTGTTTATCATAAGATAGTACTCTAACCATATATGGTTGAAGAGTTATGTAAATTAGAAATGTATATGTGATTGTAGAAGGATCATAACCATTGTTCATGTGCAAGTGTTTAAATGAAGTATCACTGAATCAGATGATGATATTATTGTAGTTAATCTCTGAGGTAAGATAGGAATATGCAGTACATGTAACAAGAGTGATGTGAATGAGCTAGATGCCATTTTAATTAATCTTGATGAATTTTCACTTTATCAGCTGCCTTAAATCTTTTTGTGCCAAAATCATTCATTGTGCATTACGTTTTATACCAGTGTGTGTCAGTGTGTTGTAATTGTCAGATCTGTGTTGGAAAGAAATGATGAACCGGTATACTTGAAGATGAGATTAAATTCCAATTTCATGTCAGTGACCCTAGTTTATTTACCTACCTCTTGGAAAATGGTTCGGGCCAGTCTTCTCAAGGGATAGTCTTTGCTGAATTGTTGATGTGGGAAAGCAGAGTTGTGACAATAATGATCAGAGTGCATGTACTGTGCTGGCAAGTCATTCTGTTTGATGGGATGTTTTCAATGATATTAATTTGACAAAGTCAAGGAAATGGTAAATAGCAGTGAAAAGACTAACACACAGTAAATAGCTTGATAATATTTGCACCTGTGCTTAACCCACACCAATGGTTTGCAAAGTAGCAACAAATAATAACTGTTTGGAGATGAAAAGTATTTATATCACATGGAAAACCAATGTTTATGTGGTAAAAGTTGCAAAGTACTTGACAATTTCTTTGATTTATACATTATGTAGATTCATATGACTGTAAATATCTTGAGGGAAACGACTTTTAGAAGTATTGTTTTCTAACAGAAGTTATTCAAACAATATATATATAAAATGATTTCCTTTCTAAATATAGGCTGTCAGGAATGAAGATGTAAACTGTCAGTTAATGAATAGTGACAAACAGGAGGAAACATGAATGATTTTGTAAAATGTGACAGTTAAGGACATCATATTCAGATCAGGGTAGAGATGATATTTTTATTCAAAATGGTAACATCCTGTTAATCTGGGCAGATGTCTGTGGCACTCTCATCTCTGAATGTATAAATTTAGAATTCTGAACATGTTTGCGTGACCTAATGTCATCCTCAGTAACAAACAGATTCAGACCGGAGTGAGTTAGCCAGTCATGTGTAACTTGAATCAGATTCGTGTTTGAATTGTCTACATACAGTGGTGACCTCAGAATCATCACTGTGACTATGTCCTTTGAATATTTCATGTATACACAAATAATTTCTGTGACATTTCTTTTCAGTCTTTTCCATGCCAGAGTCATCTTGAATCCTTTCCGCCATAAAATCAAGTGGGATAAAAATAGTGTAGGATAAATAATACTTACTATTACACACATTCTGTATGTCTTAATTTAGGAGATATTGTCATTTCAACCTTCCTAAAAATACTCATAAACATGATTTTCACCGACTTGAATGAAAGGCAAATGGTGATTTTTGTTGACAACCAGATTGTGATGGCGAATGTCACTAAAGTGACTGTGAGTGTCACAATAATCGTATTAAGAGTGATGCTAATTTTTGAGTTGGTAAACTTATGATTCAGGACTTTAAAAGTATTTTCTTTATAAAATCAATAGTTTGAAGGTTAAAGCTGTCAAATTCCCAGATGATGAAGATTTGATATTTTTCTTGGTCATTAGGTGTATCAAGATATAATACTGATATATCACTGTACACAGTGTAGTGTGACACATGCAAAGCCAGATTAATAGCTCTGTGTATAGAGATATTTAACTAGTAAAATGTTGTATCTTTGCCTCAAATCTCTTGGGTTTTATCCCATATGTTAGAATTCTCTCTCACTCTCTCTCTCTCTCTCTCTCTCTCTCTCTCTCTCTCTCTCTTGTAGTATAGTGTCAGAGTACATTTCTGTTTCTCTGTTTGATAGGCCAATAATAAATGAAATACTCTAAAATTTTCAAATTTATGCCAATATAGAGTACACAACTTTAAGACTTGATTAAGAAATGTACTGTAAAAGTAGAAAAACAATGGAAATCTAACATGTTTTGAATCATTCATTTATTAAATCTAATTAGAATCTAATTTCAAGCAAGGTAAATTGTACCAGCAGATGTGCGTATATTTAGAATGTGCCACCTGGCATACCAGGTGGACTGAAATTTCCACACTCCTGTGAATTCAACAGCAGACGTCACTTTTAATGCTTGAATATTTCTCAGTGATATAAACATCGTATACTAATCATTATGAAAATATTACTAACAGAAACACTTACAGAAAAAAGAACTGCCTGTATTACAAAGTGCTTTATCAAGTAAGAAATGAGTATATACTTTATTGGCGACTTCACAAAACAGGTGAATTGAATGTACCAGAAGACATAATGTGAAAGATTCTCCATAGTGTTGTCCTATTTTAGTAAGAAAAAACTTGTATTAATGTTGAGGAAAGTGAACGAATATTGTGAGAAGGGCTTTGGGATAGTTCTCATTGGAATCAGTAACTTTAACTGTCAAAATGCCACAGAGTAGATTGACTCTAGCTATGCTATGACGTTTTCCAACATTACTCTTCAGTATGATGTCCTGTCTGTCTCTAGGAGAGAGTCATTATTGATTTTCCATGATGAGGTCACAGAGGTCACCGTTCTCAAAGCTCTCTCATTCTCAATGTTTCTTCTTCAGCTTCTAAGATAAAAATGCCATCAATCATGAACCCACTTAATGTTTTCAGGTTTACTTGTAAATATGAGTTCTGTAGTCATGACAACAGTCACTTTGAATTGATGGGCTGATCCTTCTAGCCACCATAAGTAACCATAGAAACCACTAAAATGTTCGCCAAAAGGTCTAGGTTAGATGGGAATGATGTTCAGATGGGATCAACGACAGTCACGTTCATCGTAGTTTCACTGACCTACTCCTCTGGCCTTGAAACGTCATTATTTCTCTCTTCTCATTTGTTCTTTTTTGCTCTTTTTTCTAATACTCATTGATCAGGATTATTTACAAAAATTGAATTATTAAATTACATTATTTGTATAGAATCTATTAATAGCTACATATATCTCAGTGACACGTATCTGATTTAGAATTCAGTCAGTGACAATCTAGACATGGACAGTATGTACAATGGCTTAGTTGGGTAAAGTGAGTGGTATTCTGAAAACCATGTACAGGAAATCCTAGCGGAAGAGGGAATTTGTTCATTGCTGATGATGTAAGATAGCGATGTATGGCCTAGAATTGATAGCTCTAGGGCTGAGTAGGTTTATGATGGATTCACTAGACACACAGAGAAAGAAGGAGAAGAATTGAAAAAGTTAATTAATATCTTGGCTGCAGAGTTGCTGCCTTTATTTGTATACTGATATCAATTGCTCATTTTTAATGCATAATCAAATGTAACTTGTTATTTTTGTGGTGCTAATGATGTGAATTTATCATAAATTTTAATATTTGCATTGTCATGTTATCTTTTTCTAAAAAAATTCATTTATCATAAAGACATACAGCATGTTGTTATAGTAAAAATGCAAATATCATTATTAAAACTTTACTTGTGGAATTTTCATTTCGAAAATGTGACAAAATCATATCAGTGACTTTGCCAAGCAAAACTGTTTTTACAAAAAGAGATATAATCTCTATCCTGTTGGTGGTAAAATTTTACCTAAAATTACATGTTAGTATGAATTTTTCTGTAAAATCTGTTGAACAATTTAGTTATATGTTGTCAAATTAATATCGTATAGCTATTCATATGTACCAATATGTATCACATGTTTAAATGTTTTTATTTTTGGATATTGTAAAATTGCAGCAATTGACATGGCATTGTCATGCTTTGCTCTCTGAACATGTTGATTACATGTTACATGTTTTGTTCTGTGTACAGTATTTTAATAAGGTCAGGTAAGGAGAGTGTCATGTACAAATTCTGAATGATATTTAAAATAAAGCTGTTCTGAAAACTACATTCCTGTCGTAGTGTACTTTAATACCGGTATGTTCGTCAGAGAAGTTGAATTTGTTAGTGTATCTGATACATAGGCTAGCACACATAAAGTCAAATGTAGGGGTTATTAAAAAATTGCATATTGAGGCTGCCTAGCTGTTGATCAAAACACAACCACTTTGTTTGTTTAAATGGCAATCAAAATTTAAGGGGAACTTTTTGTGATGCCCTGTTTGGTCATGTGACTTCCATGTGACCAACTTAGGCACATCCCATTGGTTGGGAGCATGCAAATGAAGTGCATTTTTTAAGCTGGCTGGGTATCCCAGAGCTCAGCATTGTGAACACAGAGCTTTGCAGTCACAAGGACACTCACTTTAGTGTGATTCCATCACTTGTCCTGAATACGTAATGAGGGTCATTTAGGCACATGCAACCATGCTAACATCATTTGCTTTCCTTTCAGGCAATTATTTTCTCCCTCCATGACACACAGGTTGCAAGCATTTAATAGAAAGTGATGGCAGTTGAGTTGAAAACTAATGGTTATCATCAAGCATGCTCTTCCTCTAATGTTTTAATCTGTCAATCATAAACATCAGAATGTCTGGAACTCATATTGATTTTTTCCCCCTCCAGGCAAGGCGTTTTGATGGTTCTTCAAGTGAGATGGTTTTCACAGGGGAATTCAACATTTTTGACTCATTTATTTTCTTCACATGTTCATGTCATGTGATATGTTCTTTACAGGGACAGTCAAAAATGAAAAACTAATCCAATTTGTGCCTTTTCATGTTAATATAAAGCTCAAATATATTTCAGTGCTTAATATGTCTATGGTTTAAGCTTTAAGAACAAATCTGCGATATTTAATCATGAATTTATGATATTTATAATGAATTCGTGATAAATTACTAACCAAAATTTATATCAGCTCAATGTGTCCTTCATTGTTATATTCAATATATTTACTGAAAAGGACTTTTCCCTAATAGTACGCACTATCACATAATTGTTTTGGTTTTGTCAATTCTCACAAAAATTTTATTCAAGGTTCGTATAGTCAGCTGTCTGTTAGTTTGAAGTAGTTGATTAAATTCAGGTCACATGTTGAGTTTAACTGTTAATCTCACCAATTATTTCCTCCAGTTAGTGCAGAGATCTTTCAAATTCATTTTGTTTCCCGATGGGATAAACCCATCTACATTGAGATCTACATCTATTCCAGCGAGAGACTCACATTGTACTTTGAACTTACTTACAACCATCTCCAGTCCACAGTCTTGCATACCATCCAAACATCTTCTTGCACTGAAAACTCACGGTGTGAATGTATAACTTTCAAATGTACGTTTTTTTTTCTCAAAGAGAATTTTAAAATGTATTACATAAACAACGAAGTGTAAAACTGGATTTAGATGTGAACTAAATATGCTTTTATTTTAAGAGATGAAGATCAGCACTATTTGGTTATCTAGTCACTATCTTCAATTGTCCTGTATGTGTCCTAATATCTTGTCTATTTGCTCATTTTAAAAGGATTGGGAGTTATTTTTTCATAATGGCTTAATAATTAATTACAACAACTTATAGCCATGCAGCAGTCTTGTTGGATCATAAACTATTATCTCAGTAAAATATCACTGAATATAAAAACAATGGTAGCAGCAAGGCTGCCTGTAATAGCCATATTGCTTGTACCAATTTCTGTTATCAAGTTTGAAAATGAATTGGCTGAAGAATGTCTGAGTAGTAGCTCTGAACATCACCAATGTACATCTCAGTATCAGATCCTATGTTAATTCAATCGGCTGATTTTTAAATGGTGGAGCAGATACACAGATAGACAGACGGATGTCAGTATGACATTAGCTTCTTCGTGTGAACTCAAGGAGCTAAAAATGGAATTTTCAAAAATAAAGTATGTTGCAGCTTTTGTGTTTATATAGCTTTTAGCAGCCTATATGCAACACCGTGTGAAAAATATGGATAATGAACGAAAATATGTAAAATAGGATACTGCAATACACTTTTATGTTTGGTAAAAAATAATTCCATTCTGAAAAAATGCTACATTTTGGTATAACGTTAGTTTTCATCAGAGTTTAGCAACACCATAAGAGTCGACTCACAAATTTTTTCATTTTCTATTAATGCTACACAGTACATTCATGCAGGTATAAAATTTCCAGTCAATGATGTTTGATGTTTTTTTTTTTGACAAACTCTGTACAAGATAGATGTACCAGTATATTGCCATCACACTATAGAACAAAAAGATCATCTTTCATTTTATTTTGCGTTGATAGTATGTGTAGGAGTATGGCTTGAATTTGTCAAAATTATTTGCCATATCACTTTACTGTATCATAGAGACAGTAACCAGTAATGATCGTGCTCTCAATGGATGCTCAAATTGTCCAGATAAGAACTTTTATAAAAACTGAAGTCTACTTGTATCTCTAATGTTCGAGGCCAGTAGCTGTAACTTTCCATAATTTCTTTTACTGTATTGTCCTACATGTCAAGTTCCTCAGCTGCTCCTAAAAGCATGTGGAAATACCAACTATTTAGTGTGTTGACACTGTCTCTATACATGTCAAATGCACTGTTATTGTTTACATACAGACGGGAATTCATTTGTCAACATAAACAATGTAGTCTATACTGTACAGGCTGAGTTGACAAGCTGAATACTGTATATCTCAACATGCCTTTTGGATAAGCAGAAGAAACTGTAGTTGACATTAAAACAAAAATAGTGGAAAAAATCATCATGAGTTACAGCTACTTGTCCTTTTAAACGTCCCGTAAAATATTCAAGTGAAGCCCTCTTTTACAGATGTTTAGTTTGTGCATTTCATACGTTGGGTGTGTTGTTAATGAGTTCCAAAATCTGAGCATACAGTGCTTTTATATACCGGTACTTGATTCACTGATACTTAGTGTTGAGGCATTGACAGCATTCAGTGTTAAAGTTTTGCATCAAGGCATCTAGAGTTGAACTAACTGTCTTTGCAGATCAGAAACATTAAATTCAATGAACGTGGCCCAGGGTTACTTTGTGTAAAGTTGTCACTCTGTAAACCAATAAATGTTGTAATTTTATCATTTTAATCTTTCAGTATTACAGGAGAGTAGAAATGTCAGCAAAGTACTCTGATCATGTACCCATTGGAACACAGATGCTCTTTTGTTAATGAAACAATTCTGTGAATAAGTAAAGTACTTTGGCGGGTAATTCATATCATCATCATTATCCATTTTGTATTTTTAAAGGTGGTAAGATCCTTGCGGCACCTGTTGTCGCAACTCTGGCTGTTGGAGCTGGTGGTCTGCTCATAGCTGTCGGCACAGTAGCATTGCCAATCTATGGAAGCTACAAGCTACACAAGAAAATACAGCGGCATAAGAAGGAGAAGAGAGTTCGTAAGTGGAGAAAGAAGTTGGCAATGGATTTTGAGCTCCAGTACAGAGTGGTTGTACGGCCCCCATCTCGTCTTGTACCACGAGAGCCAACAACTATGCCATCAGATGCTGAACTTGACATCCTGTACTGAGGAAACTATTACTCATTAAATGTAGCTGTTCAACGATAAGTTTGAAATGCTTTGCATTGACTGTGTGCTAGCCAATGATATGCACTGTATGTATCATTTGGCCATATCATTGATAAAAGTTGTTTTGTGTGGCATCATTGCTGTACATGGGAAGAATTCACCCTTGTAGCCAAAGAAATGAAAGAGTTAAAAAGCAGTTTTCAACAAAAATGAGACAGTACATGAATTTCTAAGGTTTGAACCCTTGCATTAAAGCATAATTTGATATCATCCCATTGTTATAGAGGTACTGATAGACCTATTTACAAGGAAATATAGGGGTAACATCTTTCTGTCTTCCAGTCAAAAGATGTTGATGACCTACAAAATCAACTGACGTAAATTTTAAGTCAGTAAAATAGCCAAAACTGCATACATGCCCCATTAATGTGTTACAACTGTAGTTGGTGTCAGTATTTGTTTTTATACTGTCCTGCAATCATTTTCAAGGGTGGCTGTTGCAAAAGTAAGATTTCAATCATTGGCTACAAGAATGGAAACATTTCCATTTTAAAGCAAGCTACTATTTATCATTTACATAAAGAATGGTAAGAAAAAAGAATTTTCTTTTGATTACCTGATATGTCAGAGATGAGTATTGAATTCTAGGGTTGATCGTCATCAATCTTATTTACTGATGGATAAGTTAATATTATCAAACTCATTTTACTATAAGTAGTGATGTACTTGTAACATATATGATAATGTTGAAGCTAACCATGTGACCTAAAGATCCTTGTATGTGCTTTTCATGTGTTGTTTGATGTATACAAAAACAATACTGACAGAGTTAGCAACATTAATGATAATTTTTTCTTAAAAATGAATTGACTTGTACATGTATTGAAACGTAGACAACGGCTTGGATTGTGGTAATTTCAAAACATAGACAGTGACTTGGATTGTTGTTATCTCAAACAATTAACGAATGGTGAAATAAAATAATGTGATAACACTAAAGCGTTCTGCATAATCCAGGATAAGTCTGTAGTTATCAGGGTTTTAGTTGGTTTGTCTCTCTCATTGATGTATATGGAAAAAACTATAGAGGTAAGGCATACTACATTGCTTTTCAGTAATGTGTTCCCAATTTTAAAGTGGGAGTTCTTATCAACACATTCATTTCAGGGTGTTTTTTCAAAAACTAGCCTTGATGTATGGATTTTGCTTGTCAAGCTAAGTATTCTGACATGAGAATTCCATAGTTTTTTGCGGAAATGTATTTTTTTTCAGTACGAGTTCTGTGTATGTGTGATGCAAACAGCTGAATCCTGTAGAGGGCGCTGTTTACTTAGGAGTGGACTAGGTTTGCGCTGATATAGAAGACATTGCAATGTTGTATTTCACACAGGCTTGTTCAACTCTGTGTTGAATTATGTCAAATGTAATTTGTGTCTCGGTTGAAACTGTATTTGATTTTGATGAAAACGTGGTGTATATGATGTCACAATGTGTGATTTAACCAGAGTGGTTGAATATCACAAAATCTTATTTAGTGTGAGATCAGGCCAATTGTGATTTGTGAGGTTACTTAATAACAAGGATTTCCGAATGACTTGATGTGGAAAATCAAATTTTGAAACTTTTTTTTCATCCTTTGATGGAAAATAGAAAAAACTTGTGAGTGATAAGTACTGAGTATGTATCATCTAAATTCTCTCTATCTTAACAGAAAATCATGCTTTTATGTTCAGTCATATCGCCTGAACTCAAAAAAGACATTATAAAATAGCAAGATATATATTGTATATCAATAGATAATGGTATTTTCGTTATAGTGCTTAATGTTCATTTGAATATTTACTGTTACCTTAAACATTTACCCTGGAAAGCAACATGTAATGATGTTTAGTACATGTATCTCTGTATTTACATATTTGAAAGGACTTCAAAAAAAAATCTTGTATTTACTTTTTATTAAACATCAGCATACAATGATGTGACCAGTGCATTAAGATAAAACTTATTTGAGAGGTGAAAATATGAATAGTTTTGTTTTGTTTTTGCCATGAACAGGTCAATGATGTTTTACAAACACAGCATTACCTTATTTGCCAGGCTTCAGGGCATAACTGTCTACTCTATCATTTTGAATTTGTGCATTAATTACTGTCTACTCTATCATTTTGAATTTGTGCATTAATTACTGTCTACTCTATCATTTTGAATTTGTGCATTAATTAAGAGACTTGGTCACTGAAATAGCTTTGTGTAGACGTGAAAAATTAGAACACTGCTGCCAGTTATGCAGTAATCTGTTGGGTAGATAGTTAAGTATGACAATTTTCCACACTTTTGAGTGAGTGTTTGATGTGGTAAGACAGCATAGAGATATCTCATATAAAGGCATTAAGTACTGCATTTATTTGAAATTTAAATCAAAAGGAAGGGAAGTGGAATGTTTAGTATAAAAACACCAGAAGCAGAGTGATAATTATTGCAGTATTTCTGCTTGTTTTCTCCTGAATATCTCGTTTAACATTACAATTTTAATGTACACTGTAAGGCTTTTCCATTCAACAGCGTATTTTGTATTTCTGAATTGAAAATTTCACCTCATCCTCTCAAGGATTCATATTGGGAATCTTTGCATTATGTTGTCAACAGACATCTCACGTATTTCGCTGCAAACACAAATGTTTCAGCATGCTTTAAGCAAAACAGAATAGTTATCTCAAAAAGTGTACTTTTGAAAACGTAGCGTACCTTTAAAGCTCTTCATTGTTGTCTATGGTCATCAAAATATCATGTTGGACTTTTTTCTTTATTGGATACTGATATTACACAACAGGTATCACTCCACTTTATTTTACTTGTAACAAACTTTTACCATTCCTTCAAGGTTCTCAAATTTGTGATTTACTTGATGTATGAAACCTTGCACTCTGATCAAATTCCAAGATCGTACAAGGTACCAGTATAGCAGGGACATTAGGATCAATAGATATAGCTGGTTCTGTCTATTGCAAACTTTACCTAAAAGGATTGCGGATCACCAATCAGTTAAGACTCCCTCATCAAAGTGTCCTAAGACCCTAGCATTATACAGGAGGTTCATCATGTTTAGTTTTGTGGTTGAAAGTTTGGCTGCAGTAAAGCATGAGCAGATCCTGAGTACGCGATCAGAAAACCATCGTTATTGTTTACATCCGAGTTAATCTACAGTGTTACTCTTACCAAGTACCAAAACAATTCATTCAAAGTATACAATTACTTTTTGCATTTACCCTCCAGTATATGGAGTACATAAAGTACATTAATATTTGTTTGTATTGCAAAGCGGACCCACTTCTCACAGTGTGAACCAGGCTGAATGCATATACTAGTATCTAACTTTTCACTACATTCTAAGTTATCATTTCACAAAAGTACACTTCCCAAAAGAGTGTCAGGATTTTAGTGAAAACTGAAACTCTTAGGGTCATTTATTGTGTTAACAAATCAATGTACCATGTCTGCTGTGGATGTACTCAGAAACTTTTATTCACTAGTCAATAACAATAACAGGGTACACTTCAGAACATAAAAAAGATATATCTGTTGTCAAGAAAACATTAACCATGTGAGGTAAATGTTGAAGTAAGTGAATCCATTTTGTATTTGATATTTCACTGGGCATTTAGTACCAAAGTAAATCCATTGGTCTGGTGTAGTCTAATGAGCCAGTCTTTTTTTCTTATACTGTCCAACTAGCATTCACTGGTCCACTTTATCTGCATTATGAAGCCACCGGTCTGAGCAGAAAATATGCTGCCTATCATTTCTGACCATTGGCATTTGCTCACCTCAGCAAAGAAAGCTTAAATTCTTAGACAATAAACCATCAGATTGTAATTCTATGGAACATATACATTGAGGTGCTCAATGTACCCATCTTCTTTAAGACGTTCTGATTATGCTATCATCTTCTTCAAGACATTCCTTTGGTTATTTCCATGTGATGCAAGTGTTGTCTTGACGCAGGCCATAGTATATGGTTGGCCCTTAGCCTCAATTCATCTTGTACATGTATTATACTGTTTCTGAATGGTAGCATATTTGGCCAAGATCATCCTACAACACTTATTGTGTGAAAAATACAGAGCATGCAGCATTGTATTTGTTATTGATTGAATAAAAAATACATTGTATAGTATGATATAATTACACAAAGTACAGGGTACAAAAACAACTTTCCATATCTTTTGATTGTAAGTTCTCATACTTCATTCAGTATGCCAAGTATTTCAAAAATATGCATGTGTTGGCTTTGTTCTATCCCATGATTATTTATTGTTTGTAACTTGGTTCTGTGTCATTATGGAAGAGTGCCCACATCCTTATTTAGATTTCATTACATGTGAAGAAATGTCCCAAAACCATGTCAACATCAGTGAAAAAAATGTCAGTGTATTCTGTCACATTGTAGCATATTCTGTTACACTGTAGCACATTCTGTTACAATGTTGCATATTCTGTTACAAATGTCTGTTAAAGTGTAGCTTCTTCTATCAGAATGTTGCAGATTCAGTTACAGTGTAGCTCATTCTGTCACATACATTTACCCCCTGAATTTTGTATTCAAATATCTCCAGCAAGATACTGAGTTTTGACATTTTGGAATTATTTGACAAGTTTAACCAGTAGCAAGTCCGTATCGAAGTTTTTGTCACTTGTCAATTTACTTCACAGAAAAGTCAGGAGATAGTATGGTCATGCTAAGTAAACTTTCAAGACTTCATTACACAATATATTGTATGCATGTGTATATTGATGGTGCAAATACAGCGATCTGATTGGTCGAGACGCGAAAAGAACCGTGGTATATTGGCGATATACCACGGCTGGCATGCGCACTAGCTCTCGGCTTGAGGAAAAGTCCTTTTATGACGTTCCACGCCAGAATTTCAACATACTGTTATGATATAATAGCAATAAATCACACCCAGCGACGGTATACCATCGCTGGGTGTGCTTTATTGCTTAAATATATTGTATGTGCAAAATAGTCATGCCAGACTGCATTACGTAAATATATATATGTACAAAACTCTGGTGTTTTAACATACTTGTAAGACTTCACACCATGAATACTGGTATTTTTCACTCAGATGTAAAATTGCTGTGGCAAAATGGTTACTTGTTAAAACTAAAGTATCTGTAACTTTTGGCAATTTTTTTCAGTATTTTATATATATATATATATATATATATATATATATATATATATATATATATATATATATATATATTTATATAAACGAAGGTTTCCCAAAGCATTTTAAATACTATTTGTTTTTTTTGTGTTGTGTGTCACTGAGAATGACAGGTATTGTTGTTGTTGACAATTTACTTAATGTCTTCAATTAAATTTGATTATTAACAATAACAATGCAGGACTAAGGCTGTGTTGACAAATCAAGTTCTGAATACTGACAGTAACACATTACAGGAAGTAAACTTAAAATCTGAAAAAAAATTGTCAAAACTTACACTTATTAGACGTCATTGGTTTTGTTTCTGCTTTGAGCTGAGAAAGCAAGTAATTTATTCACAGCTTATTCACCTTACATTGTTATGAATGTTGTCAGAAGTATATTTTACAGAGTCCATTGCACTTGTTCTTGTTGGATAACTTTTCATTTTCGACAAATGATAATTTTCAAAGTTGGACTATACCTTACAAAACTTAAAACTGTGTGATGGTGGATGTAAGACTGGTCAGGTTCTGTTGGCTTACATTTTTTCCATATTGTGCATCTTCAAATATGAATGGAAAATAAAAGTATATTGTGAATTCAATGGCTTCTTTTCAGTGTTTGTTTTTATCAATAGCTAAGACAAGTTTTTTGTTGTGTGCATATGTACCAACATTTGTTTTAACCCTTTGAGTGCTAAGTCAAATTTTGTCGCTTTTACAAATATAACCTTGTCAATTTTTGTCAGATTTTTGCCCAAATGTTGGTAAAAAACTGTAGCCAATGAAATGTGTTGTCCATTTGGTCTAAAATTATCAAATGTTTTGAGAAAAATTCGTAAAAATTGGTAAAATGCTGCATCAAAATTTTGGTGGGAAAAGTTACAGCACTCAAAGGGTTAAACTTCCGTAAGGAAATGGCAATTTCTTTTTTTGCAAGTATATATTTAACCACTTCTTGCCAAAAACATTCTCAGAAAACTCTTTAAACGTTTGAAAAACTTTCTAACACCACAGCATTTGGCAAATTCTCATCAGTTATAGAACAAATGAAAGAACAACTGAAAGAAGGCAGTTCTTACTTGCCCTTTATTTCTTCCTTTGCTAATGTCAGGTGGTAAAATAGGTCACAAACAAATAAGGTATTAAGATGGAGCACCATCTCTTCAATGGAATTCTGATTTTAATCAGATTTCAATTGAAAAAAAAAAGATTGGTTATTTGTGTGTGAGTGAGAGATGTACATAATTTTCATTGGCGGCCTTTCTGAATGGTACAATGGCCTCATCTTTTGACATTTTGCGTAAAACATAGTGATTTTTATATACAATGTGTGAAAATGTGAAGTACAAGTGTTGCAAACAATGTATTTTTGAAAAATGCTGTGTTTTATAGTTGTTATGACAAATGAATCCCATTGTCAACAATAGTATAAGACCTTACACACAGGCTGTGTTGCTAAGTTGAGGCATTTTGACAAGACTTAGAATAGTAAACTAAGAAACAATTTTAGGAAAGGAAAACACTGGAACCAGAAAACAAGATTACAGCTAATGGAAATTTCAATTAGTCATTATGGGATAACCATTGACAACTTACTGAGAATATTACATGGATGTTCTGAGATCAAGATTGTGTCAAAACAGATGCAGGAGATATTGTAGCAGAACTACATTTCAATTTTGTATGCACTCTGAAAATTTCAACTTGTTCAATGACAAATCCCTGGTATTGCTTCAGGTGCAAAGTTCAACTGTAGTACAGCCTTACCTGCTAAAAGTTTTATTGGCAGTTGAAAAAATCAAACCTCCAGTATTTTGCTAACTTCAAATGCCAGTCCAACACTTTCATTTTCTTGCTGTTCTGCAGTTTCAACCAGCTTTCCTGACACCTGGGGGCGTCTACAGACTGGTTTAGTTCATTCTTCACTAAACTCATAAATAGTAAAGGGGGATGAGTTCCCCTCTACTACCATCTATGCTACCACAGTCCCGCCACCAAGGGCCGTGTTGCTACAATGTCTATCTTGACTTGACATACTGTCTTCATTTAATCACCAAACCTTGACATTAAAACTAATATATATTTTAAAAACTCAGGACTTGGGAGTGTATGTATGTATGATAGGTATGTTAAAACACTGTCCAAACAAGAGACTATGTACTTTCAAGGTCATAGTCTCGGTTTAATACCCACACAGCTCTGCAAAGCTTTCTTCTAGCCACCCCTACACAGACTGTGTAGGGGTGGCCAGAAAAGAGCCCCACACAGCAGTCTGGGTAACTGACAGTATCGACAGGAGACCATTTTTTGCCCTCCTGATGTCAGGCACATTGTCATCTTCTGTAGAGCACATATTAGTCCCTTGTTTTGGGTATTACATGCCTCTCTGAAATGTGTATATAAACCACGCATGGAACAACAGAAGCAAAGAAACGGAAACATTCGAAGATAAGACAAGTTGAACCATTCGTCTGATGATTGCTAGAGAGAACAAATGTAGCGTGAAACTGAGTAATGCTTAAGTCCTGTTTTCTACTTATCAATTTTTACCGTACATATATATAGGTTCACATACATATATCGGTACATGTATATAAGAGAGGAGGAGGAGAGGTTGGGGGGCAGAAGGGCCTTTTTTGATGGGTAATATTGTGGAAGGTCGTTTTGGAGTGAAATGACTGTACCATAAGCACATTGCCCAGTGCTGATAAAATAGACAACGCTGCATTTATCTGTGCTTTTACTTGCATCATTCTTTTTGCATAAAATTTTGTTTTTGTTTCTAATGGAGTTTGAATCCTAAGAAGGGTACTTTAAAGGCACTTTCTGATTTTTGATATACAGTGCACTTTTATTGTGATCTACCTTTCATTGTTTTTACTCTATGTTTGATTTGAAGCGAGCAAAATGTGCCCAAGTTAAATGGGAAAAGTCATCGTTGATGACACAGTCCCCACTTGTTAATGGGTGCTTTGATTACAGGTCCTCAGAGAGGATAGAGTCCTCTTCATTAGGTCTGTGATAAAAATACTTTTGAATAAATTCGCTTGATACATGTCTGAGTTGTAGTTCAGGACATGAAAAAATCGTAATAAAATGGCCACATGGTGGCCATAATGGATCGAATCACAAAACAAATCAATGTGCATATGTATGACATACGGTAGGTCAATGTCCTTGTACCAACTTTGATTAAAATTGGTTGAAATATGACTGAGTTATGGCTTTGTACATGAAAAAATCATAACAAAATGGCCGCACAGCAGCCATATTGGATCGTATCACAAAACAAATTAACATGCATATGTATGACATTGGTCAATCTCCTTGTACCAACTTTGAATAAATTTGCTTGATACATGTCTGAGTTATGGTTCTGGACATGAAAAAACGTAATAAAATGGCCACACGGCGGCCATATTGGATCGTATCACAAAACAAGTCAATGTGCATGTGTATGACATAGGTTGATGTCCTTGTACCAACTTTGAATAAAATTGGTTGAGATATGCCTGAGTTATGGCTCTGTACATGAAAAAAATCGTAACAAAATGGCCGCACGGCGGCCATATTGGATAGTATCACAAAAAAATTGATGTGCATAGCTATGACATGGTCAATGTCCTTGAACCAACTTTGAATAAAATCTGTAGAAACATGCCTGAGTTATGGCTCTGTACATGAAAAAATCGTAATAAAATGGCCGCCTGGCGGCCATATTGGATCGTATCACAAAACAAATTGATGTGCATATGTATGACATAGGTCAATGTCCTTGTACCAAGTTTGAATATAATCGGTTGAGATATGCCTGAGTTATGGCTCTGTACATGAAAAAATCGTAACAAAATGGCCGCACGGCGGCCATATGGATCGTATCACAAAAGAATTGACATGCATATCTATGACATTGGTCAATGTCCTTGTACCAACTTGAATAAAATCAGTTGAAACATGCCTGAATTATGGCTCTGTACATGAAAAAATCGTAATAAAATGGCCGCCTGGCAGCCATATTGGATCGTATCACAAAACAAATCGACGTGCATCTGTATGACATATGAAGTAATCCTTGTACCAAGTTTGAATGAAATCGCTTCAGGCATCTCTGAGATATCTGCGTGAACGGACGGACGCACGCACGGACGGACGCACGCACGCACGCACACACGCACGGACACGACCAAACCTATAAGTCCCCCGGACGGTGTCCGTGGGGACTAAAAAGTGGGAAGTTTGGAATCTGAAAACAAAAGAAATTAGCTTTATTACCGGAAGATGACCATAATAAAACAATGAAGACAATGTTTTAAACTTGTAAAGAGCACCTTTTATTAGCTTCAAAAAATAACATCATAGAAAAATGTGAATTCACAGTAAAGAAGAGTTGATGTGGCAAATCAAACCAAATAATGGAGTTCACTGATTACTTTTGTATTGCAAGTCTCTCCATTTCATTAAATTCACATTTTAATATTTGACTTTCATAAAAGGCTGATACCAATGAGGTTTACAGTCATGTAAACATGTAAATAAAGAAATGATTTTGTTTATTAGTTACAAAGGGCGATGGCTGAGACTGGATACATGTTACTGTTAGATTATGAATAACGGTTTGTATTATGTTGACTCTCATTTAGACTGAGAGATCTGTCGGTTGAGGGCGCTGTCTATGCTCCCCTCCTATGAGGGGGTGTAGAGAGCACCTTTCAGTCAAACTCTCATTTTGCAACTCCTGACACAAAGCTCTGAAATGATGCAATAGGCTAATCTGTTAAACAGTGTTCCCAAAATACCTCAGTCCAAACACTCTGGTTTACTTTGTATTAAAGATCAACAGGCAACCAAGTCACTCTCATTGGTTCTTCAAACATCACAGTAACTTTACATATTGTGCATAAAGATGGGAGAAATCAAGACTTTGGCAAATTTTCTTCTTGATAGTTCCATGACAATTTCCACACTCCTAGTGGTAATGACTTTCTAAAAATGGCTTCAGAGTGTAAAAGAGATTTATGAATAATTCCACCTTATTCTACATTGAGATGCTTTGACATTAGAAACTTGAGTCAACCAAGTTTTGCAAAATCATAACTTTTAACAAACTCTTTGTCATTATTATCTTAGATACAAGCACAATAATCTGCGTTTACAATTACTGTATCAGTCTTTTGTTTCACAAAAAGGAAAGAAACACCACATTTTGTCAAGTTGTAGCAGCCATACAGGCCTTCTAAGAGTGCTTAGCCAATTTTGTGTGTGAACAATTTGTCAAACAATTGATACAAAATGACTGGTTGGGTACATATGATTGGAGCAAAATGTACTGCTATTATCCAATGTACAAGCTTCTCTTAGAATTGTAGCTGACTGACATGTTAACAATTGAGGTGAAATCACAGCAGAAAGTAAGAACTGAGTTGGAAATCCCACAAAGAAACATAAATTTTGATTCTATTCACCTGAATATGAGTGTTCATCAGCATTGTAAAAAGACAGCACATCAGCTCAGTGGTACAAAATAATTAAACCCATCATCTATACAACCTCACAGATTACAGGCTATAACGCTGTATGATCTACAAACATGTCATTTTACAACCCATAACCCCAATGGCACTGTGAAAATGTCCAATCTACTGGTACCTACTGACATAAATCAGGTAATACCACACAGGAAGAAGGTAGATTATGGGGTCAATGCTAATACATCTATGGTTTCTTTGGTACTGAAAGGAGACACTTGGCCTTTGGAACTTTAGGGAGAAACTTGACCAGTTGGTATTTTGTAATGACTGTAATGACATTACATAAACATTTTGACATTGTCTGAAGAGAGAGAATGGTAACATATCTCAAGACTGACATGTAATTCAAACCTTGGACATTTTCCATTGATATATTTTTACACAAAGTTATTCGTTTTGTTGACTGTAGAACACAGCACATCAGTATGGCACGGTAGATTTTGAAAGAACTCCTTCACATAGGCAATAAAACAATGCCCTTAAATATTCCTATGTGTTAAATGTAAAGATCAACTTTGTTTAGGAGTAAGTTTATCTCCAATACTGTGACACTGTGTATTTCAGCCATTATGTACAAAGCCAGTATTTTCAACATTGTCATGTTACATTTCTAGGCCCAGTGCACTGAAATACAGGTTTCTAATTCAATGACACAGATCTTTGAAACATGCATAAAATCATTTACTTTGAAAAACAAAAGTTCTCCATTTCATTTAAAAAGAATTTGTGTACCATTGTATAGAAAAGCAATGTTAAAAAGTACTTTTGACAAATTCAACACAAGAATGAGACCTTGGTGATTAAGTCTATTGCAGTATTGCAATATAGCTATCCTTATCTTCTAACTATAACTGAAGAGTAACCCAAATCAGGTTGGAAGATATAATCTAATTTGCTGCAAGATTTATGCACTTATGGTACGAGTTAGTTGATTGGTCTAGCACACAAAATGGACCAATCACTGACAACTTCGCACTGCAACAATGGGTCAGCTATGACTGAGTGATGTAACTCAGCACTTTAAGTCATTCACCTTGCTATTGCTTTGCTTTGTCAAGTTCAAGAAAAATTAAATTCTTCACATGAAATTAAGCAGAAGTCAGGGTCAAATGACAAAATTTGTGATTGCAATAAATCTGCTGTTCGAAAGTTTTGGCCCTTAAAAGCTGAATCTTGTATCTGAGGTGCCTTCTAAGTGAAACAGACACGTTTTACATAACATGAAACTGAAATGAGTAAACTTTTACAGAAATTAACATCTCATTTACAGATAAGGTGACTGTCGAAAATTATAATCGGTAATAACTCCAAGACTATTTTTTTTATAATTTAATGTTTTGTTGTGTTTTTATACTTTTTTATTTCATCTACTGCAGGTTTTACACTGAGAAAGCAATTATTTTCAGTTTTTTTCTAGAAAAGCTCATTGTATAAACTTTCACATCTTGTGGAGAATTTTGCAATGAATTACCCTGCCTGTCTTACATAAACAAGTACTTGTCATCACTGAACACTTCAGCAATGTTTATTTGTGTCACTTAGACAGTTTGTAAATTAAATGCTGTTTTTTTATTATCTCAATGATATAATGATTTAAAAGTTTATTTTTCAAAAAAACCCACAAACCAGGCAGTCTCTCACCCTTACTGGCTACAAAATACTTTGAGATGGTTCTCCTTGCATGTTATGAGTGAAGATTCAGTTGGGTTGGTTCAGTCAAGAAGGGGGAATTTCAAAGTGTATGCTTGGTAAACTTGAGTTATACACATAGACCTTGTCCTGGTTTATACACCCTGATAATTGTACAAGCACTTTACTCAATATTCTGGAAATAATGCTGTTTTAACACAGTGTGGAAATAAATCACTACATATACAGTATCAGATTTTAAAATTATTTTGACAATTGACTCTTGTGTCACATCAGATCTTGATGAAATATTGTTAATGCTCTATAAACTGATTCACAATCCCTTACTACAGTTACTGAATTTTTTCTGAATTTTTTCTAAATTTTAAATTCTTGAACCATCATGTTGGAAACAACCCTTATTGTGCTCTTTGAGAAAATGGAAGACAGCAAATACAAAACATGTTGAATTACAATGGCCATCAGAGCCACTACCAATTATTGACCAAAAATACACTGGTAACAGAAAATCAGCGGTGATGCTAGTGTAATGTACGCTATGGATGAGGTATTTCTCAGCATCAAAACGCACCATGACCAACTGACTAAACATATATCCTGATACAAAGAAAAAAATGACATAATAAACATGACGTATCCAGAATTAATCCCTGGAAAAAAAAGAAGACATCAAAATGGAGGAGTTATCTGATTTCTCTAACCCTACTTTTCAAGCAGTATGGCAGTCATTTTCTGTGGAAATGAGGCTTCGTTGGTGCAGGGTATGGAAACTTGAGTTGCAAAGGGCTGGGGAGTCGAGTTGCAACACTTTCACTAAAGTCTAAATTCTATAAAAATCTAGCAGAATGTTTTGGAAATTTTAGATTGGTGTTAACATCGCCTTCTGTCTTGCTGTGAGGTCTGGATGCCAAATGTCTACAATGAAAATAAGTCTGTAGGTGTCTGCTTCTTGCCAAACTTCATGTTCAAATGAATCATCAAGGATGATAACTTTTCCTTCTTCCCAAGTTCTGAAAACAAACATGAACAAAGGAAAAATTATTTCAAGGCCACTGCTTGATAGACTGAGTCCATTTGTGATGCAAACAGGTCATTGCTGAAATGCACCACTATGGTATGTTATGTAGGTACAAATAACTACCTGGAGTGTGTTGGATGTGTACAATCATGATGGTACATTTAAACTTGCCCAATGATGATTATGGTTAACAATCACTGCAATCACACCACAGGGCGTGATTATGATTAAAAGATGGTGGACAACACAGCCATCTGTGTGCTGAAATGGATGGATACCCACAGGCATTTACTTAGAGTGTCTGATGTGTACAATGAACACACTGAGCACCTGTGCAAAGAGACTGGTATGACACTTTCAGTGTAGTCTTTAATTTCTAGTCTGGATTTCTTTTGTTTTGAGCATTTAAGAAATATAGCCAGATATCATCGTCTTCAGAAAAATAACAATATTGGCTTTAAACGGCAAACTCTCTCACAGATGGTGAAAATATGAAAAAAGCTTAATGTCAACACTGAGGGCCGCCACAAGAGATGAAAATGATTGCACTAGCGAATTTTGTTCACAACTGATTTCAATTATGACATCACAGATATCATGATCATGATCATGCAAGTAAAATGAATGCCTTATATATGAAGTATTCAAACCATCTGTCTGAAAATGACAATTATCTAGTTTATAACTATAATAGGCTTAAAAAGTGCAATTCTTAATATTTCTCTCTACTTTTTCTTCCATCAATAATGATAGTACCGTTTACTATGAACAAAGCTTGGACAACAGACGACTGCAGCGCCCTCACTCACTGAAACGCCTATTCAACACATCTCCGTCTCCATGAGGGTGCTTGTCAACACAGCATATGCAAATTTTGCAAGCCAAGGACGTGAGGAATGTAGAAGCATATAGGTCAATGACCCTGTTTTGACTGAGAACAGGTCATTATCACTGGGATTTCAATTTGCAGACAAGACAAACAACCTGTAAATGTTTTACCCTCTTACAATAATTACAAATAAATGTGTGACAAAAACATGCAAGACATAATTTTCAGTAACTACTGCATGGAGTGACATGTAACACCAACAAAATTCTAACAATAACATTCAAAGTGTTTAAATTTTTGCATATATTTTGTAAAATCTATGTAGATTTATTTGTGAAATAAGTAAAATGCAAAATATACATAAAATATAATTAATAAATATTTTCATCATGAATTTTGTGTGAAATTATTGAAATTTTTTACGTCTTTACTCTATCATGCAGCTTAAAATGCCATGAAATATTACTTGCTCACAAAAATATCCCTAGAATGGAGGCATCCAATATGCAATATTTCTTCATGAATAATAAGTACACTGCTACATATTATTAACCCTGCATATTTTGTATATAAAATAATTTTATGATCATTGTTTTTTTAATTTATGAATTACATGGCATTAAGTACATGATTATAAAGGGTCATCTTTTGAGTTTGAAAATTGAAATTTTTTGTTCACAAGTTGGTTGCGTGGTAGTTCCATATGTTGACTTATATATATGCTACCCATACATATGCTCTATTCTATATGTCTAAGCAATAGTTAGATTAATGAATTAATGAGTTGACCTTCAAAAGCATTCAACTGGCTAATATCACAAAGAAATGAAATCCACATTCTAAGGCAAATAATTGGACTCCTGAGAATAGATTATTAACAATTTCAATATCGGAACATACTTCTTGCTAAAATTCAATGGATATGTTGCTTGTCAGAGACATTCTCTAAAATACAGTATATATATATATATATATGCTTTTTGATAGTTTGTCTCAAAATGCTGCATAGTTTTTGTGTTTGGGTGAACAACGGTCTTTACAGTTGTAAAGAGTAGATAGCTATTTGACAACTTAGTATTTTGAGAAGGAAAGCTCAAAAATATCGGAAATTTTGGTGTACAAGAGCAAAAAACATAGTTTAACATATGAGACACCACCATATCCCTGCAGGGGCAAGTCCACCACAAATTTGTGCATGAAGGTCACAGAAAAAGCAGTACAACTTACTTTGTGTTATTTGCGACTCTTATCCTGACGTTTTCAGGGATTTTGAGACCTAGATGCATTCTTAGTCGACAGTTTGTTGGTCCACAATGTGGCCAGACATGAGTGTCTGGCTGCATGATGGAAAACTTCACCTGTAAACAAACAATGACATCATTGAAGGATACCTGAATTTACTGAGTAAACACTTACAAAGTTAACATGCTATGATTGCTACAAGTCAACAGTTTTCTATATTTTTTACAACTTTACAATAATCTGTCACCAGTTCAAATCCATCACAGTTAAATGTAAACAGAATGGCTACACATGTACACAACTATAACAACATGTAACTTTTTAAAGTAGGTGTAAATGTTCTGAAAATTTAGCAAATATTCTTCCAAACGATTACGTGAGATATTAACCAAGTCTAACCTTGCCTGATTAGAAAACATATCTTGTCTTCCCTCTGTGGACAACTATATCAGTGATAACTCAGGCATATCAAGTAATCCACCCATACATATTTGGAAACACATGGACATTAATGTAGTAGATATATGCCTTGAAACTGAAATGCTGAATTTTTTTGCTAAAAGCTTTCCTTGGGGCAACTTGCAACCATTGTTTCAAAATCAAGAGTCACCATGAAAATTTCGTACTATGGAAACAAATCATCTGACACATGGTCATGGTGGTATTTGAAATTCAAAATGGCTGCATCCCTGTGTTCACTCTATGGGGAAAATTACATTTTTGATTTTCACCAAAATAAGCCGGTGAAGACTGGTAACTCCAAGAGCTTCAGAATGAGCCAAAACATGTGGTAAATAAATATAAAGGAAAGTATTGTCAAAGTTTAAGTCTGATTATCTGTCCCTGAGATGCATTCTACGGCAAATTAACTTGTATACAGGAAATAACAGTGACAATGTCCACAGCATGTATGGTATTTCAGTACTCAAACCTATTTGACAGAGGGTAATTTCATGAAAGACATGATAAATTTACATGTCCAATGAAACTCCATCCTAAATTGGCATACAGGTGTACTTTATTTGAAATGAGATGATACCTCATGCATGCTTCACACATATGTACCACAGTGTAATCAGAATACATAATTTTATTGTCTACAATGACTAGCTCATCAAGATTTCTGTATATCTGGTCAACTTGTCCAGACTACAAATTCCTCTGAAGCTTGATTTGCATAAAAAACTCAAACATTGTTTTGTAACACTGCATACCAAACCAAACCAAACCACAAGATTATAGAGCAATTTAACACGTACATTTTATTGATATATGGTACAATAAAGAGGATAAAAATCATTTTTATCTTTAGTACCTATAAAGTGCATCTGCCCTGTCTGTAACCCAGTATTACATGTACTATTGCACATACCATTGTACAATCATCAATTATGACAAGGATATAATTTCACAATATTAATATTTGAAACATTTTTACTTGTATTTCGATTCATAGATTTGTCAGTAAAAACAAAAGAATTTCTTGTCATTTAACATTTTCACTGGGATTCAATGTAGCTAATTTTCATCTATCAGTGAAAATAGCAAAATAAACTCCCAGTGAAAGACTATGCTTCTATAAAGCAATTATAACATTTGGACCAATCATCTTAAATATTTTTACCTGTCCTCTCTTGCAACCAGCAGCTTCTTGTATTGAATCAATAATTTCACAAGTCTTTGGTGTCTTCTGACAGTTTGCATTGATCTTTTTACCTGTATATAAACAAGATTTTTCTAAATTTAATTCAGCTATGGTTACATGTAACATTTCACATCTTCAAACAACAACCCTTATTCACACAAATACGTAATGTAAACACAGACAGATACCGGTAATACGTTTTCTGTTGCACAAACACATGGACATACAAATCACTCTCACGTCAAATTTTAATACTGAAAGCCTCATGCATTGTGGACAAAGATTCCAAACAATGTTTGAAGGAAAGTATCGATATTATCCCAAAGATCACTTATGGTATTTATTTACAGTTTAATTGCAGCATTTGTTTACAGTGTCATTACTGTGTTTTTTCCACTTTATCAAGCATCTGTTACAGTTTCATTTGCTGATACATGGAATCAGAGAAATTATTCTTCTGAAGCAGAACTGCCAATTTGAAAATGATACAAAACACTGATGACTGCAGAGAATCTGATAACCTCTTGTGAATTTGGTTGGATGTTTATTACTTGCTCATTCCAATATGACAATTGTCCATCACATTATTGGTAAATAAACAAGATTATGACTTTTTCTGATACTCTGGAGAGCAGACATCATGTTAATAAAAATATTCTCCTACACACAAGCATTGGTTACATTATTTTTACAAAATCTAGACAACAGCTGCTATCCTAGATTACATGTCATATCTGAATTCTGCATCATAAACTTTCAGCTGATGTTCATTTTACATCATCCCTGGAACTCTGTCTTGACAATAAAACCATCCTGATACATTTTATGAACACACTCACCTTGTTGATATAAAGTGAATTGTTTCCAATCTCCAGTCTCTCTCAGATTTTCATCTTCTGACACAAATCCACCAGTGCTTTGATCAATCATGGCAAGGCCTTCATCTCGGATTACTTCCCAGTTGTTTTCCAGTTTCTATAGAAATCAAAAACATTAGCAAAGGTAAGAGGAGTACAATAACAAAAGATTAAGCTAATTCTGATGTGTTTCTTTATATTCAAACTAGTTTACAATCATTCAATGACATCATGTTTTCATTTCCAATCACATGTAAGAGTTTCATAAAGATTTTGACTACTGGGAGATTTTAGCAAAGGAGTTTCCAAGGTTAGCAAGTTTCACTAATTTGCATATCACATTTGCATCTGATTTGCAAGTATACTTTGTGACAAATTATTACCAAATACAGTTTGATTTCTATGAACCAATAAGCATGGTACCAATGAAGCTTATACGGTGACATCACTCTCCCTGATTTACATAAATTTGAATATCATCCCAATCAAGACAGAAGTTTAGATTATGTACAAAATGATGGCAGTTTTCTTTCAAAGTCCAAAAACTATGATGCATATCAAATGTACAGTGAGTGGTGAGGCCAATAGAAGACCTGTGAATCTAGTATCAACCGAAGGCAAGATAATTACAACAGTAAAGCTCTTTTTGCAACTTTCAGGTCAATATGATGATGTAGCATGGATATATTCATATACAGTTACTCATCCAGTTGCAGAAGCAGTCGCAATTCAATAAATTCAATCCATCCCCTTTCTATGTGCTTCTGCTATCATAGTCTTATATCATCTCCTTGTCTTCTATGTACAGTATACGGATCACATAGCATTATCATGAATGCAGTCTTATTCATAAAAGTCACCATAGGGTATTATCATCACTTAGCAAAGTAGCAGCTAGGGGTACCTACCTGTACATGGTGTGTAAATCTAGCTTCCTGGGGAGTCCACCATGGCTTGGATGTCAAACCGTCCACATTATACAGTGATCTCTGCCATTTTGACTTGAAATGACCCATTTCAGCACCCTTAGAATACACACTGTATGCCTACAGAGTAATGTTTAAAAGCAAAGTGACAATGTATCTGTACAATATGCAAACTGACACAAACATTGCTGTCTTTCAGTCTTATGCTGTAAGCACAAACACAGACAAAATAGTACAAATATACAAGCATACATAACATGTGATCATCAGAAACTATAGTAATCCAAAATCAGACACACTTTTTCTCACATTCTCATCAGAGTACATGTTTGTGTCAGCTGTAAATACAATGACTACATGGTCATAAGCCACAAACAGGAAGGCCACTTTTTTCACTCAAAGGTTTGAAATACTGAGTGTGTATCATTCTTGTAATATTAATATTGTTTCAATAACAAAACTGACAGTTTTTCCTAATACTGACAATGTTTCCAAGTATATACTATGCAGTGATCACTACAAGAAATGGGATGCTTTCCCAGAATGAGTACAATTCTTATTACACATCTTTAATCTGGCTACTGGTAATATCTAATACTTAAGGTAGCGACTCGGGTTCATTGTCACTTATTTTCAATCCTCATTTTCACAAAGAAGACGTGGTCACACACCGACATGTGGTACTTTTTTTATCTGCTCGGTCACCGAAGAGTTCAGAAAATTTGTTAGTTTTTAAAAACAGTGCGCATACGGCTGTTTTACTCAAAAACACGTGTTTCTTAGTTTTTTTACTCAAAAAATGTAAGTACAAATCTCCAACCGGCCTTGGTGATCTGTTTACGGCTATCGACGGCTGGGTATACTGGGCAAAAAAACCGTGTCCCGGATTTTTGAAATTCGCTTTTGTTTTCGCACAATGCACCTTCAAAGTGTCAACTTGACGTTTTTGCATAAATTATCGGCCTTTGTTCACGTTTGTCAGGATATCACTTCCAGGCCCTTTATCGGAAATCTGAGACACGATCTTTCAGATATATTCATTCACTGTCCACAGGTGAAAAATCAGGCTGGTCTGTCCAGGCGCCGCCGACTTATACTTATTTGAATAATGCACGCACTGAGAAAATCGACGATTGGTGTAAACGACCTATGCGTCACACATTGTGACCAAGAAGTCCAACTCGCGCACTATTTTCTGCGAATTTTCTTACATCAGGACTAAGTTGAAATATTAAGAGTCAGTTTTGGGAATTTTGAATATGTTTAGGATTGCAGATCGTGTGAAAATAGAAAGAAATTATACACTGAACTGGCAAATGCTTAGTGCCAGCAGTGGGTGGTATTTACACAACAAACACAGAGGGGTACTTAGCGATTTAATCCATTTTTGGAACGTTTAACTAGTAGATTAACTGTATACTGTTGTCTCAACGGTTACAATCTGGTTACCAGAGTTCACAGTCAAGACGAAGACGTAGAAACTTGCGTAAAAAAGTCTATCCGATCGAGACTTATGTGCTGTCGTCGCGCGATCGCGTCGGGCATTCACTTGTTCTTGACTCAAGTTGTCTACTTCCTGTCTCGCGATCGGCAATTTATGCTAGTTCTTTGTGAAAAGTGATTGTCAAGTTCATGTTAGCGCCGACACTGTGCGAACGGGACGTCACTTGTAGTTTTCCTACCTCAAGATGAGACGAACACATGTAACTCTTGACAACATAAAATGTCTGTCGTATTTTCTTAGCTTTTGCACCGCACTGCAAACTTGTCGCCCTTCGTATGACGGGAGAGATTGACTTGTGTTATTTTTTCAAACTTTATTTTATATGTGTTCTTGTACCGATTTTATCAAACTAATAATAATCACGCCGTAGCGTAGATCAGTGCAGGCTGTCATCGACAGCGTGTTCCGAGAGACAGAGTATCGACTAGTCTACAGTGGAGTCGCTCGACTTGCGCAATACCAGCGCACACATAATTATTTCGGAGATTTTACTTTTAGTCAAACTTTCGATGACTGACCTCATATAGCAAAAATTGCTAGTTTCAGCACTTCTAGAAGTTGAGCCGGGTTTGTTTTACGTTCAGTGTTGAGGTCCAGCTAGCAGCTGTGGAGTCTGCGGGTAATTGATAAGTTTAGACAAACACGCACACAAGAATCATTTGAGAACCCTCGCAATTCACGTTTGACGTAATTTAATTTTTGGGTTATATTTAAAGAAAGAAAAGGCATGAAATAAAAAAAATATTTGCATTTCGTTTCGAAAAATTAGCAGATCGGTGAACTTGCTCTTGTGAATCTACATTATTAGTGTATGAACTCCTGTACTGGCTTGGGAAACTCCTTGACATAAATGTCGCGTGATGTCGGGTACGGTGTTGTTCAAGGTTTCTTAGCAGACACGAAAAGACTGCACGATAGAAAACTCGAGTTTAAAAATATAAAAGAACACGATACTAACACCAAGCATGTACAGCAAGAGTGATAAAATTATCGCAACTAACAGAAGTTTCATCTCGCTCAGGCTAATTTTTGGACTCGGGTATGTAATCAGCATGGCCTAATATGTTCGAAAAGCAGCGTGTCAAATACTTTCATAGTTGTTGAACTGAGCACGTCTCCGTTATCGTCTGCGTCCTCGGCCAAATCTGACTCTTCACTGCATTCTTGATCGTTATTGCAGGGAGTATGAGCCAAAGTCGGACTGTTTTACATTTATATCGACCTTTGCGCACGTTGCCGTCTTTTTCAGGTTTGCTTTTGTGGACCTCGCTTGCTTTTTCGACGGTAAGGAGCGCAAGCGCCGGCTTTGGTCTGCTCGACGTGTTTGCCGTACCGATACATGCTGAGTTCAAAACGCTGAGCCTAACGTTGAAGCTAGCGCATGCGCACTATACCGCAAAGCCTATACATAATCTCTGCGTGTTTATCAAAGATATCGTGGTCGGTAATCCGCGACCGTTAAGGCAAAAGGGAAATAATGGCACGCGGTGTAGCTGATAGTTTGCCATTTTAGTAATATTTCAGGAATTTCCCGGTACGATGTGACCCAACACCTTTCCCCAAAAGAAAGACCACGTGTCAGTGGTTCGAAATTTGAAATAAAAAAAAATTGCTAAAATTGACCTTTGAACCTGAGTCGCATCGTTAAGCAACTATTTGGTTTTAACACTTACCTCATCTTTTTGTCCAAGCCTATAGAGTGCATCACCAAGATGGAAGTAGAATTTTCCTTCATTCGTTCCTTGTTCTTTACTGTCAATTCCCTCTCTGAGCAGTGGCACAGCTCTTGCATAGTCTGTTTTGGCTTTCAGGATGAAGCCAAGGTGGACTTTGGCAAAACCATTATCTGGGTGATTTGTTACAACCTGATAATGGGAGGAAAATCATGCCAAGTTATACTGAGACACTCTCACAGCTCTCCAATGGGCACATTGTGGATCTCTCCTGTCCTAAGGTTGAACTAAGTATGGCCAAGCTCAGCAAGCTGGCATGGTCAGTAGGGTGACTTGACGATGACTTTCCCTTGGGGACTGGCCAGGCCAGACCATCGAGGGCATGTAACATATGAAACCAGATGCTGTAAAAGTCTAGTCCTACTGGAAACCAATTGTTTTGAAAGATAGGGAAGCTATTACAGATGCCTGATTTCATTGTGAAGTGAACAGAAAAGAATGATCATTTCCTCATTTCAAGGATGGAAAGTGATACCACTGTGAAAAACATTGATTACAAGTATGGTAACTCTGTCACAAGTCCTGTGCTATGGATGGATGTGTGTGTGTGTGTGTGTGTGTGTGTGAGTGTGGGGGGGCGTGTTGTTGGTGTTCATGTATTGACTTGTATAAAGTCTGTGTACTGTAACTGCTGGCTAATGTTGAGTACCACGAGAGGGTATGGCACTAATATTGCATAATTATTTGCATAAGCTGCCAAGTTGTGCTGCATTATGTGTTCATCTAATCTTAGTTATTGAAAGGTCTATCATCTGGTGGATATCTCAAAGCTTGACCAATACACAAGTATAAAACTACTTGTCAGTGTAAGAGACAACTGTGACATACCTTTCCAAAGACACGTTCTGCCTTGTTATTTTCACCAGCTATCAGATGGGCAACACCCAACTTACACGCAATCTCAACATCTTCTGGGAATAACTCTGCAAGTTGTACCATCACCTGTGTTGCTTTCTTATTCTTACCTTTGTATGTAAAATACAGGTATAGATTAGTCAGACAGCAAAGTTGTGTCGCATGGACAACAACACAAATCAAAGCTATCACTACAGCACAGTTGCACAAAGACATTAGGGTCTGGAGAAAACAATAAAAAAAATTATTATAATTTAATGATACTGTCTACTCAATTAATGTGTTCTTCACGATAATGTAAATTCAATAAGCCTAATAAGCCTGTGATGAATCGCCATGAAATATATTCTACATGGCAAAAAGTCTTTGGGGAAAAAGATTTTAAATAGGAAATAGGAAAACATACCCCAAAACTGTAGTCTGTTCACCTGTCTTTCAAGTGCTTTTCTCTTCAAGTCAGGTGGACAGTTAGGTGCCTTTACAACTTCCTCATATGCAGCAATACTTTCTTGTAGATATTTGTTGCTCTGCCTTTTCTCAGCAAGTTCATCTAAACTCCTAGCTTTGCCATATCTTGCCATTGGACTGTCTGGAGATTTCCACAATGCATCTTCAAAGGAAGCAAGTGCTTCTGCAAATAAACCCTGCAATAGGCACACCACAAATTATGTCAAAATGTAGGAAAAATGTGAAAAATTCTTTTATCAACAAGACAGACACGTGGCTACAGGTGATCAATCATGCACTGTTACTCCTTCACAATTATTCAGCTTTTGTCTATGTTCCTCAAATCCACAGATCACTAATCTTACTATGATATTGAAAGATGCAGTCATCAAGCATCTGACAAGGCTCTCTTTTGATATATAATATAAAGAAATAACTTGAATAAAATCTAGTGGATTTATTCTGGTGTTGAATAATATGCAGATTTGACAAAGTGACAATATATGAAGACTCTACCATGTTATACATTTAATCTCAACACAAATATAAAAACAACTGTACAATATAGCTAATTCTGTCACACTTCAAACAAATATGAATGAAATGAAGTAATCCCTAATCACCTGAAGACCAAATAGCTATCATTACCTTTGCCAAATGATCATTAGCAACTTCCAAATCTTCTTCTACAAGTTGATCTTCAGGGGTTTCTAGTGTTGATTTCTTCTCCTGTTGACCTTGATCATTTGTCTCTTTCTCAGATTCCTTCTGCTCTTCCTTTGCATTCTCTTTCTTGACTTCTTTCTTTTGTTGTGGAGAATCTTCCTTTTTAGGAGGGTCTTCCTTTTTCACTTCTTTGACCGGTGGAGTTTCTTTTTTCTTGGCAGGGGGAGGGGCTTCCTTCTTGACCTCTTCTTTAGCTGGTGGTTTTTCATCTTTCTTGGGTGAAGGAGGTGCTTCCTTTTTCACTTCTTCTTTGATAGCAGCTGTCTCTTCTTTCTTTGGTGGGGGAGGGACTTCTTTCTTGCCCTCCTTTTTCACAGTTGTGCTTTCATCCTTTTTGGTTGGGGCAGCAGTTTCCTTTTTGTCTTTATCTTTGGTTGCAGGTGCATCCTCTTTCTTGGCTTGGGTGTCCTCTTTCTTGGTCTGTTCTTTAACAGGTGCCTTTTCTTCCTTCTTGGCTTGGGAAGGAGATTCTTGTTTTACCTCTTCTTTAACAGGGGGCTTTTCCTCTTTCTTTGGTTGAGCAGGAGTTTCCTTCTTCACCTCTTCCTTAGCAGATGCCTTCTCTTCCTTCTTAGGTTGGGGAGGAACTTCTTTCTTCACTTCTTCTTTAATAGGTGCTGATTCTTCTTTCTTTGATGGAGAAGGGGCTTCTTTCTTCCCTTGATCTTTAGCTGGTGGAGGTTCATCTTTCTTGGCTGAGGATGGTGCTTCCTCCTTAGCCTTTTCCTTCACAGGTGCCTTTTCTTCCTTCTTAGGTTGGGGTGGGGCTTCTTTCTTCACCTCTTCTTTGGCTGGGGGCACTTCATCTTTCTTGGGTTCAGGAGGAGCTTCTCTCTTGACTTCTTTTTTAACAGGAACTTTCTCTTCCTTCTTTGGAGTGCTAGAAGCTTCTTTCTTCTCTGCATCTTTAGCTTGTGATGATTCATCTTTTTTTGGTGGCGGAGGGGTTTCTTTCTTGACTTCTTCTGCAACAGGTGCTTTGTCTTCCTTCTTAGATGGAGTTTTGGCTTCCTTCTTTATCTCATCTTGAGTTATAGGTGCTTCATCTTTCTTGGGTGGAGGAGGTGCCTCTTTCTTCACTTCATCTTTAACTGGTGGTGTATCCTCCTTCTTTGCTGAGGGTGGGGCCTCTTTCTTGACTTCTTGTTTAGCTTGAAGTTTTTCATCCTTTTTTGGTGGTGGTGCTTCTTTTTTGACCTCCTCTTTTACAGGTGCCTTCTCATCTTTCTTTGGATGGAGTTTGGCTTCTTTCTTTCCTTCATCATTGGCAGGAGGTACTTCCTCTTTCTTTGGTTTGGAAGGAGTATCTTTCTTTACTTCTTCTTTGACATGTACCTTCTCTTCCTTCTTAGGTGATGGAGGAGCTTCTTTTTCAACTTTTCTTTAGCTTGAGGTGCATCCTCTTTCTTCGGTGCAGGGGGTACTTCCCTCTTCACCTCTTTTTTAGTTTCTGGTGAATCCTCTTTCTTCAGTGGGGGAGGTGCCTCTTTCTTCACTTCCTCTTTAACTGGTGGCACTTCATCTTTCTTTGGAGGGGGAGGGGCTTCTTTTTTGATATCTTCCTTCGCAGGTGCCTTTTCCTCCTTCTTTGGTGGGGGAGGTGTGTCTTTCTTCACCTCCTCTTTAACTGGAGGTACTTGATCTTTCTTTAGAGGGGCTTCTTTTTTGATATCTTCCTTTGCAGGTGCCTTTTCCTCCTTCTTTGGTGGGGGAGGTGTGTCTTTCTTCACCTCCTCTTTAACTGGAGGTACTTCCTCTTTCTTTGGAGGGGCTTCTTTTTTGATATCTTCCTTCACAGGTGCCTTTTCCTCCTTCTTTGGTGGGGGAGGTGTGTCTTTCTTCACCTCCTCTTTAACTGGAGGTACTTCCTCTTTCTTTAGAGGGGGAGGGGCTTCTTTTTTGATATCTTCCTTTGCAGGTGCCTTTTCCTCCTTCTTTGGTGGGGGAGGTGTGTCTTTCTTCACCTCCTCTTTAACTGGAGGTACTTCCTCTTTCTTTGGAGGGGCTTCTTTTTTCACCTCTTCTTTAACTGGTGGTACTGCATCTTTCTTTGGAGGGAAGGGGCTTCTTTTTTTATATCTTCCTTCACAGGTGCCTTTTCCTCTTTCTTTGGAGGTTGAGGAGTTTCTTTCTTTACCTCTTCTTTTACAGGTGGTGTTTCTTCTTTTTTCGGTGGGGGAGGTATGTCCTTCTTAGTTTCTTCCTTCACTGGCTCAGGTTCCTTTTTGACTGGTGGTTGGCTTTCTTTCTTGTCTTTGGCAGGTTTTTCATCTTCCTTTGCTTTGCTATCTTTTGGAGTTGGCTCTTTCTTCTTTTCTTTCTGCTTCTCAGGAGGTTTTTTGTCCTTTTGTTTGTCTTCTTTCACAGGTTTAGAATCAGGTTTAGTTTCCTGACTCGTTTCTTCTTCTCTCTTTGGTTTTTGTTTCTTTTTGAGTGGTTGGACAACAAGATCTTCATCTTTGGCACCTTGGAGAAGAAACAAGACTTTACATATTTCTATCACATTCAGCCTTTCAAAACCACACACTGGTAAAATATTTTGAAGGAAATACAGCACAAACTGCAAATAATAAATGTAATCATTGGCAGACTCACAGTGCTGTCGCAAAGTTGTCTGCATTTGGCCCACAACATTAAATGTGAGATTTTAAAACTGACATTCTGTAACATCTTTATTGAGTGATGGGGAAATGGGGAGGACTTGGAGCATGCATATGATATCTTATCTCTTTGCTCATTACTACCTTGGACAAATATTTGAACACAAAATGCGACAAATCACAAATTAATGTTATGAATAGGAAGCATTTCACATGAACTGGCCCGAATTCCCACCTGTGTGACGTAGAACAGGACGGATAAGAAATCCGAATTACCCCTGTTGTACGTCATCAACCGGAACTTTTTCTTGCATGGTACCGTTCATACACTATGCGGGTCGCGACGTAAACATAGACCGATTTGTCGTGATCGATGCCGTGCTCTCATGACATTTTTACAAAAAAGGTGACCCAATAAATCCACACATGGAAACATAAAAGGCATGTCCAGCGAAATTTCTAGTCGCTATTAAAACTATAGCTGTTATCGGGAATCGAATGGGGATACCGCCCCTAATACCGCCGATCCAGCCACGTCGCCTCGTAACGCTCAATGTGGACGTCGTACCTGGCGATCCCGGTTGGCGATAAACCTGAAATCTACACCTCAACGGAAGTTCAACTGAATAAATGAGTACAGTATAATCTTCGGGGAAAGCGACATACAGGCACAAGCATAAAGTCATTCGACTAAAAACGATAAATTTCCTTCATCATACAACAAATTCTGTAAATTCTTGCTCGGAATCAAACCTGTAGCGCGGCGTAAGGCTGTATAGCGAAGACATATCTGTGGAATCCGATGTACTCCGAAAGTTGACTCAGACAACACTCAAAGCAGAGTTTCCGTCAAGTAAAATTAGGATGTACATGTATTACGGGTGAGATATGTGTCACTGCAAACATCAAAGTCCTTAATACGAAAACATTGACGACCGAGATCGGGATTAACGAGTTGACACCGGCATGGCAGAGACCGGTGACGGCAGCGTTGTGGGCATAAACATGCAATGAGGTACACTCTGTGTGTCATCGAACAGAATATTTCGCGCTCGCCACGGTCGTAAACTTGTGTGATATTTTGAAAAGCCACGGAATCTCTGAGAATGAGAATTACTGTTTCGATCGTGTCGTTGCATTTACTTCAAAAATCTATTTGTAAATATTCTGAATAACTCTGAATACTATGGCTATCCGTCGCTAGTACGATGAAAGTTATGTCCACCATGCACCGTACCGTACGCGGCGTACCGATGGCCGACTTGCCTTGGCATCGGTACAGCGCGAGACAATGATTGACAGGTGCACGTGACAGAATCCGTATGTCTGGTTGGTGGAGATACCATTTCATGTAGCAAATTTCAGCTTGATGGGATTTATGAATGAAAGTATCTCCTGGGTGACGGGCCGCTTTACTCTTTAAATGAAAGTAATCCGCGTAAGTAAAACACAAATAGCGACGAAATTAATGCAATTTGTTACGATAATTTGATCCATTCACATCAAAAGAAAAATAAGAAGATGTTCATGTGATAAATATATAATCCCATGGTATTTTTCTCTGTTTGACGTCATCGTATACTCGTGTTTTTCGCGGAGCCGCACAACTTCTCGCCTTCGGCTCGAAGTTGAACGGCTCCGCGAAAAACACTCGTATACGATGACGTCAAACAGAGAAAAATACCATGGGATTATATATAAGAATATCAATACTGGTAGAGTATCTGAAACAGTAAACATATTGCTTTATATCTTGCAATAGTTTCTTACTTACCAATTAACTGTTTGAAATCTACAACATCAAAGTAATATGCCGCTGCAGCTGCCGCCACAACAACTACCACCACAGCTAGAACAATGTATAATCCACTGCCACCAGATGATGATGCTGATGCTGATGATGACGACGACGATGATTTTGATGATGACTTCTTACTTTTCGGTGATTCTGTACAAGATAAGGAAAGAGAAAATACAGTACACTGTTACTATACATTTTGGCTCAATTTGCCTTCTATTCTGACAAAGTAACTGCTTTCTGTATTTCCTTATATACACAAATATGCAGTATTTCTGAAGTATTCTTTTGTATACATTCAAGCAGAATACACATGGTGCACATATACACACCAGTACTTGGGATACAAACATTTTATTAACCCTTTTCCTGCCGAGCGCCCTTGTCCGTTATCCTGCCAAGTGAGTAGAAAACGGCCCCTTTTCCGTGCCTGCAAAAGATTGGCTCTCCTGCACGTTATCCTGCCAGGCATTTTGGTAGAAACGCCCATTTTCAGGGTAGTTTTAGCCCTACTTATACGTGTTAGACTTCGATAATCTCACATGCCCTTAGACAGGGGAAGGAGCTCAAGGGTTACTGCAGAAAAAATTTGAGGTCACCGGCTTTGTTTGCCCCTGGGAGTGCATCATTTTATTGCCGTTTCATGTTATTTTTTCGGAAATAAACTCCTTCAGTATTGCGCACGTCCGCTAGGCACAAACATCAGCTCACTCGTCTGTTAGTCAGAGACCCTGGGGGGGTCGTGCTAGGGGTGCAGCAGCACCGGCAAACCTGTCCTGTTTCCCCAGGGTAGGGTCAATTGAATACGTACCTTCAACGACTTGGCAGTGTAGCACAAAAACTATGCTTTTGCCTTTGTATTAACGACATGGCTGAGCCATTGAAGCACAGCTTCACGTAGTTTGACCAGCTCATTTGGGAGTTGGCTTACTAGTGTTACCGTTCATTAACGACTTAATCGAGTGGTCCTCAGTCAGGTACGGTTTTGTACCGTTATGGCTTGGGCTGCAGCTAACTAGTGATAACCAGTCACTACACCCAAGTCATCAGTCTCACTTTTGCGATGCACGGGTACAACGCAATATGCCTCCATTGTTCTAGCCATCGACGTGTCCACATGCCTGACGGCCATTGTACTACTAGCTGGTTTGCATAACAAAAGCAGTCCCTGCTAAGTGCAGGCGGTATCCCGTAGCATTGACCTCATGTCCCCTTTGAATTCTCCGTACGCAAACAGCGTACGTACAGTTACCAATGCGTCGGCAAGAGGAAACGTTTGCCTGCAAACCAGAGCCAATACTTCGGACGATGGAATAAATAGAAAATCCAAAGCCACGTCCATTGAATGGCACGGCCAAGGCGGTGAAGGAAGTTGCCTGGCTTGAACTTGCAGAGCTGAAGCCCATCTTAGTACGTTGGACACCAGTTTGTAATGGTATTTCCGAGTCGTTCATATCCGTTCCATCGGAGGAACAAGTCAAGCCGTCCCGTCAAAAATATGTTCTCATTTTCAGTCACGCACAACTGAATAAGTGACTTTCGTCTCGCACCATCGGCACCATCTGCCAAGTCGTTTGCAAGAGGTAGCCTTCTAGATTAGCATTGCCGAGTTGGTCAAGTTCGGCAGCAATCTCTATAGTGCCAGGCAGCCAAGTACGTCCAACTCCGCCAGAAAACGTCACCATGCTATCCTGCCAAGTCCGCTAAAAAGCGGTAAAAAAAACCCAGCCCCCCCTCGGGTGTGGGGGACTGGCGGACAGGTTTCTGCACCTTTCCTGTCTATCGACTCCCTGCGAACCCATTTCGAGGGGAAAAGGCGTTCCTTGTCAGAAAACCTCTCCTCGGATGACCCTAAACGCACAGGGGATAGCAAAACGTAGTACCGTCGACTTGGCAGGAAAGGGGGTACCCAAAAAGGGCCTGATTTCCACCAGGTTGGTAGAATAACGGTCACCTGGCTACACCGAATTTCGAGCGGATTTCACTGACTTGGCAGGAAAAGGGTTAAAGAATATGTGCTTGCAAAATGTTGCTGTGAGTGTTAGTATCACAATTCTCTCTGAAGAAATCTCTCCATTTCACCATTACTTTAGATAGAAATGAAATCACTATCCTTTTTATATTTGATGCATAAAATGAATGGCATAATCTCCATGTATAATTAAGCAATAACCCCCGCCGCAGGAGGGTATACACGAGATTTGGTACAATGCGCGACATATAGCACGAGCCGATAGGCGAGTGCTATATGGAGCGAATTGTACCAAAATCGAGTGTATACCCTCCTGCGAAGGGGGTTATTGCTATTATATTATATCAACTTGCGTGTCTTTGTTGTCTTACTTGGGTATTTTCATCACTCTAAGCCCCAAATGCAGAAAACGGACAGCTGAGAGATTGAACGTCGGAAATTCTGCGCCCGAGAGCGAGCATTTTTATAAGTCGGGATTACGTATAGGCAAACAGTATCCTACGGAAAAATACGCATTACATTCATATCGACATTGCATTTTATTCGCATGCAACACGAACATAAATACCTGCTGCAGTCGCACAGAAAATGGGTCAAGAGTTCACATCAAAAGAAAAAAGTAACAATTTTTTTCGTAAATTTACATAAGAACAATAGTCCTGGCTTTTTTGGCATACTAAAAATAGATTTGTCTCATTCTGTACCGCATACGCGTATACAGCAAAGTTCACGGTGCGCTATGTCGCCCCAATATTTGTGTGCATCACACTCCGAATGTGCTGCTTCAGAGATGTCTTTCATCATGTATCCAAACTTATTTACACCGAGAGGTGAGTTACAGACCCACACTTTATCTGTGTATCAAAATTCGGTCGTCGGTCTTTCATACAAAGTGGACTGTTTAGGTTTTTCTCGAGGGTCTACGGTTTAGATAGTACGTTCAAATGCACCGACCTGGCAATTTTCGAAAATGCCGGTTTAGGGGCCCGTTTTACCACCGCTATCAGTGCTAAAACAGTATTTTAGCATCGGTGGAATGCAGCTCTCGTCCAATCAGAATGGCGCATGGTAGCATGATATAATATAATAAACTATAATCAACATATTGCAGATTTGTCAGTATCTCTTGAATCTCTTGCAGTTTATTTGAAGGCTCCTTATCACACATTCAATGAATGGTATTTGAGTTCCTGTGAATATTCAGTAGCACATTGCATGGACAGATCCCATTGATATCTTCCTAAATGCATTTTCTAAACTTGTCCTTGCTTTCTTCTATGTTACTCTAAACAGCTTGGTCACATGTCATTCAGTGATTTGCCAACACTGATGAACAAATTACAAGGGTATATTTCAAGGCTATTAAGTATTATTGAACAACTAGTTACATCTTAATGGATTTCTCAGCATACACTATAGATGTTAATTGTTTCTGTCAATAATAATACATGTACTGCAATGATCCTTAATAGTATTGAGTGTGGAGTACCACAGGTGTCTGTTTTGAGCCCTACGTTATTTTCACTGTTTATTATTGACATAGCTCATTCAGCCACCTTTTTTCTGAATTCCACTTGTTTGCTGATGTCACAAATCTGTTTCACACATTCTGCTGAAAATCACATTGATATCAACCTCAATCACTTGGATTTACAATCGAGAACAGTGAAAGATTGGTACAATGCGAAGAAACTCACCACAAATTGTGTCAATACTAAATACATCTTGTTTAAAAGCATTGAACGGAACCATAGCCCTTGGAGGATCACACCATTTATATCTTATTGAAAAAGTTGAAGCTACTTCATTTGTTGAAATTATATTAAACATGCATCTCACATGGTCTCATATTGAAATGTTAAAATCCACAGTCAGGGAAAAAGTCGGTATTGTTTTCAAACTCAGGCAATATTACATACAACAGTATACTATATTGTTGTTTTTTATCTACAAAGCTTTAATCCAGCCTCACATAACATATGTTCTAGACATGTGGGGAATCACATATCAATCACATCTAACTGATATTCACATATCACAGAAAATGGCAGTAAGAGCTGTAACTTTTAGTGAATTTACAGCTCTGTCTTCTCATTCAATAGCGTACTCAACCACTGCATCAAAGTTGATCACTTCATGAGAATTACATGATTACATTTGCATACTGATGGTTTGCATTGTTTGTATAGGTACATCAATATTACATTTGTGCCTTTAGATTTGCAGGTACATTCATACATGTATTTCTACTCTAGGCAAACTGAGCATCAAACAAGAGATAGATTAAGAACAGCTGAAAATATCTTGTGGAAGGGTTTTGATGGTAGGCATTCTGCAAAATCTCTGATGTGACACTATGATTGTCTTTTTCTGATGTAATGCGTCTCAGTTACAGATATTTGGTCTCTCCATTTTTTGAAATACTTTTCTGATCTACCACTTATGTTGCTCATTTTTAGCTTTTTAAATAAATAAAATTTTCACCATCCTCTTTCTGTGAAAACCAAAAATTAATTTTTCCCCATGGTGGAGTTAACACAGGGATGGTGGCCATTTTTAATTTCAAATATTGGTAAACATAAAGGTAACTTTTCTCTCTAGTTACAAAATTTCCATTTTGACCCCTGATTTTTGTTGTAGATTTTAAACAAGAATGGTTGAAAGTTTCACTGAGGAAAGTTTGAGCAAAACTTTAAGTCTTCATTTTTATTTACAATATACCAAGAAAACATTTCTCATGAGGAATGAGATGTGACTTTGGATCTGAAATACATTTTACCATAGACCCTCCACAAAACTACTTCATTCATACAGGCTGTAATCTTTATTTATGCAAATTATCATCCATTGAGACATGTTCTTTATGGCTTTAAGTTATACTTATACCAGAGGTCAGCAGGTTATCGATAGAATCTTCATCCATTCAACCTTAAGGGTCTGGTGAAATGGTCCCGTTCATGTGACTGAATATCTTGCAGGGGGTCAATACTATTACACTCGCAACATAATTGCAACCTAAAAGTACGCAGAAGTGTTAATTTTTTTGATATTTCTATGCGCGGCTTTCATGGGGTCATTTTGCGACACTCAGGTCACGCCCGCAGCGGGGATCATGGTTGGCCGTCTGTGACGTCACAGGTGTGTTCATTTACATCGAATAGCGGTCCAACGTCGCCTTATCTTTGCCCGGTATCCGCTAACAAAACAGCCTCAGTGTTCGTGCTGCCCATTCGCCACGTTCGTTCGCCAATGCGAATCGAAATCCGAAGTGGCGAAAAAAATCTTTCCTAATTCGCCACAGTGGTGAAGCTGATTTTTGTTTAAGAAATATGGTAAAATAAAGAACAACGTGGGTTTTTTAGTCTTTTGTTTAATCTGTGCTTCTCTCTCGGCGATTCACAAAAACTGTGTCTACTTCCGTATTATTGCGTTCTTTCCGTCGTACATATTTGCAATCGAGCCAAGTCTCGCGAGAGATTTGACGTCATGTAGTCTGGTGTACAACATGCATACATGGCTCTCGCGAGAATTGAAACTTGACACACGCAATCGAGCCCTCGCGATAAATTTGACGTCATTTTGTCTAGTGTACAGCAGGCATAGGAACGCTCGCTCGTGAGAATTGAAACTTTTGCTATACATAGCAGACATAAGCATTTTAATCGAGGCAACAAGGTTCGGTGTTGCAGTTGATTTACATTGCGGTTTAGATGTCCTGTGTTGTGCATTGTAATTCCATGTTGCGGTCGATTTGCATCGCGGTCCAGTCCTAGTGGTCCGGTATTCCCCCTTGTTCTTCAATGTAATCGCCGTCCCAACGACGCGTCCGGTCGATTTGTATCAGGGAGGACTCTACCTCCATGATTTGTATCGCGATCTCTACGTTCCGTGTTGTTGTTCGTTTTAATGGTAGTCTCAACGTTCAGTGTTGCTGTTCATGCAGCTGATTTGCATCGCGGTCCCAACCTTCCGTGTTGTAGTTCATTTTAATCACGGTCCCATTTACGTTTTAAGTTACTGTCGATTTGCATTGCGGTCCAGACGTTCCGTGTTGTAGACTAGTGCATTTTATAAGTGGCAGTCACAACGTTCAGTGTTGGTGTTCATGCAGTTGATTTGCATTACGGTCCCAACCTTCTGTGTAGCGAGTAGCGAGGCAGGCTCAGCCGAGGGACCGTGGCCGATCGTACGAACCAGAAGAGACAAGCACATTATGGTTCAAACACTCAACACTGAAAAAGTTTACAGTTGAGCCGTTCATGTTCTTGCCGCTGTCACAGCCACCAAAAGAACAACGTCTTCCCATAGTGAAGGAGGACGCTGTCCTGATCATGTAAGCGGAAACCGTAGAAGTTACCCCCGTGGAGAGCTTACAGAGGTGTGAAATACTTTACTTTATCCATTATGAGATACGGAGTCGGGCGAACTTCGGAAAGCCGAATCGACTGGAGAGGCTCGGGGGACACACCCACATTGCATTTTTCTTTTGCCATATTTCATAATGACGCGCGCTAAACGAAAAAAGAAATGAATGTAACTGTTTTATAGACCATCAACTGTATTTTTTGTGATTTTGCAACATGGGCATTTCACCAGACCTTTAAGGGTTACCGACTACCTGGACGAGTTGATTTTTTGATGTTTTATTTTTGAAATTTCTAGGGAGTCACCAGCAATGATCATTCAAATGTAGTGGAGAATGTTCTGAGGTGTTATCAAATTTATTCCAAACTTTAGCAAGACAAATTAACTCCATTGTACTGATGTCGATAACATGCTGGGGTTTGGGATATTCAACAGCCCTGCATCATCTCCATGGTAACATTTTCAATGGAGAACTAACCCTCAGTACAGATGTTATATGAATTAAACACAGGTGGAATTTCAAATTCATAAAAGCGTTACCAAGACAACAAACACAGTGCATCTTTTCTGTTTGGCTTAACCTGTTCAGCCCATTTCATTGTGAATAGTTCAATGGTTTAAATTAGAACCTAACCATGGTGGTGAAACAGTTATGTATCACCAAGTTACTTGTCTATTCGTATAATTTTAAGTAAAATGCAGCGATGCTTTTTAGAGAGATGGTATTGTACCTTCAATCAGCTTATCTGGATAATGATTATTCCAAAGCTGACAATATTATCATTCTAGAATACACAGGGAAGGTGATATCACCATACCAGGATGTAACATATGTATACACGTATCAGCAGCTATGAACAGCCCTTACTGGCATGATATTTCTCTCACGTTAGGTACACTACAGGACTGATGTTTAAAGTTGTATCCACCTACTGAGATGTAAACTCACTTGTACATCAAATACAAGTATATAAATAACACTGCCTGGCTGCTATCATACAGTACAGTCCACGCAGAACCTGTCATTGTGCTGGCATTTTGCGAGCACAATGCCAGCACTCTTAGCGCATTATGCCAGCACAATCAGGTGTGAAGTGCCAGCATTTTAGGAGCACGTGCGAGCACTTTACGGGCACTGTGCGCGCACTGAACAAAATGTGCCAGCACAATGCGGGTATTGAACTAAAAAAATGTGCACGCTGAGGTAGTTGTCGGTGACAACATTGCTACACTTGCCTAACTGAAATAGCGGCGGCTGGGAGTAACTGAATAATCTTGAGTCATAAAACAGCTCCAAACTCTCTTTGTCTGCCTAAGGCAACTCTTAATCTTAGTCGTAAACAGGTCACAGTAAGATATTATCACATGGGTACAGTATGCGTAGAGCTCCGAAGAAATCTACCTCAAACTCTGCTGGACCTCGACACTAGACCTCACGGATCGTGGTCTAAGGTTGGAACACGGACCTGTAGACCGTGGTTGGACGTGCTTTGTGAAAAATTGCAACAAGTGAACATTATTGTGGCCATTTACAATAAATAAGTTCATGACACGTATCAGTAATATCATAGGCACAGACCACATTGTTATGCAATATGCCAGGGGAATTTGCCGTAGAGTAGACATCGTAAATGAGCTGAAGCATGATGGCGAAACCTGATACATAGAAGCACCAGATTGTAAACCATTTTATATTAGGGAGGGTGAAGAATAACAAGTTTTGAATTGTTGCCCGGTCAATTTGTTGTATTTGAAATAACGCATCCTTTTTACACAGGTAAGGAAAGAGAGAGAGACCAGGAAATAACAACTAGCATCGAAATAAAATTTGTTTTTGAAATCAACAGCTTGTATTTTTGTCCTGAACTTTTACGATTACACGAACGACTTTGCTCTGGATCCGACTGTCAATAGTAGACACAGCAGTTAGCAATATGGAGTCACTATCATACTGAAGTAAAAGTAAAGTCAGCGGTGATGTCGTAGGAAAATGCAAGTGTTTTCATTGGCTTACTGATTTTTCTTGCAAATTCTGCCGTGTTTGTCACCAAAAAAATCGGACTGAAGTTTCGAATGTAGCCGAATCGGCGAACCATTTTGCTGAGATGCTAAGTCAGAGTTTTGTAGAGGGACCGTGGTCCATGGATGTCACGTACAAAAATACATCCGCGATCTGTCCGGTGCGGGTCCATTTTCAAAAATATCTGAGCCATCACGCATGCACTGTGTTGAAAGAGGGTCAGTAGTACACTCTACGACTAATCCAGGCACTGAGATGCCAGAATGTGAAACGAGAAAACCTTGTTCCAAAATGACCTATAAGTCGCGAAAGTGTCCAGACTGCAAACTGCATGCCCTGTCCGATCGGGCATTCCAAGCAAATATGGCTACCGCTAAGCCCGAATCTGCCTCTGTAGTCATCGTGTAAAATACAATTCTAGGTTTCGGTGAATTAAAGCAGGCGGCTTTATCCGACCGGGAAATATGACGACAGAAGTTCTGAACATTTATACAGGTCCTGTATTGTATTATGATGTACCGTCCCTCCACAGTTTGTAGAAAGTTAAAAGCATAACATTTTTACCTATATCGATGCGATACATACTATAGAACTAAATCTGAGACGCTTTCTGTCAGTTTTGGGATGCTGGTCTTCACAGCAACTTGCGTCTATCGGCTTTAAAAAACGTTAAAAATTTTCGGAGTTTTTTTTAGACTCGTGTCGATATACTGTCTCCTGCGTGAACGTCCTTTGACCCGAACTGCGACCTTTGTTTCATGACGAGTCAAACATACATTGAAATGTAAATGTACCAAAATTTACAAATTGAAGTAACTTGACTGAACTTATTTCGTGGTCAACATGTATTTGACGTTCAGAAGTGACAGATAATAAACGTGAATAATTCCATTTTGTCGAATTGAAAGCCCTCTGTGGGACCGTGGTTCGACAACATGTATTTGACGTTCAGAAGTGACAGATAATAAACGTGAATAATTCCATTTTGTCGAATTGAAAGCCCTCTGTGGGACCGTGGTCCGACAAAGTCCCATGGAGCATAATGCTTCGAGGAATTGCCTGCTATTCTTGGAAACTGCTGGTTTCCATAGCGACCATGCGACGTGTAGACCATTGACTGTTGACCGATGCGGTCTTGTAGAATAAAACATTTTACATGCCGAACTTTCACTTTGAACCAAAGATTCGAGTCATATAAAATGATGGAAATAGCAAAAAATACCTCAAAAGTTGTCATTGTCGGTGTAAAAACGCACCATACATTTTCCCATACATATCCAGGCTATATACTGTCAACGTTATTCAATTCTGCAAACTCAAAGACGACGAACATGTACTTCAATAAATCGCATAACCCGTGGAGAATGTGTCATAAACAATACATTTCCAGAAGTTCTCCGTATGTGAAAATTGGTGTCATACATCTCCGCGTTAGCGCCCCGCCCAAAACCTTTTATTGCAGTTTTAATTAGGTGTAATATTCAGACAATCGCCGGTTCTGAGTTTTCACTTTTTAGGGGGTGGAAATAAAAACATAACCTTTGAAATCCTTGTGTGAGTCTCATTTATTCCAAACTTTTATTCGTAATTCTTCTTCAAAATTTGGTGGCCCTTAAAAGGCCAACTTGTTATGTGGCACATTAACTTTATTTTCTTTTAGTTTTTGAATAGTCAAATGCATTGACGACATTTAAAACTGCGTCAAACAACGATTTAATCGCAAGTATTTTTAAATCGTACCGACTGTAACACAAACCTCGGAAAGTTAGAGATTTTTTTGGTGCTGATGTATCCGTGGATCAAGGCTGATACCAGCATGCGGTATTATCAAAAAACATCCAATGTCGGTATGCGGTACGTTGTTTCTACAAGTAGTGATTATACGTCTGCTTTACTTCAACACTAAAATGTGACTTTCTTTGACACGTTGATGAGAGAAGCGACATCGTTCTTTCGTTATGACTACCCATTGCACTGAAGTTATGACTGAAGTTGGCAGTGTTTCAGCGTGGTTGAGTTCATCTAAACAATAACCCAGGTGCAGATTCGAAACATTAAGTTCATGGATTTATGATTCCTTCAAAAAAGTACGGAATTAATTTTGTAAAAAAGTATATTTATTCCTTTAAAAGTGTTTCCGAACTTGATAGTATACACAGCTATGTGATCGCAATTATTTAAACAATCATGCCGACGCGAATCTGTACTGTAAATTGTTGCATACTTCGATGACCTTTGTGACCCATCGCCTGATCATGCTGATTAGTGCGTAGACGCTATTGAATAGGCTGAGGACAATGTCTGCTCTGGGTGGCGATTGCAATCCACGTCAAGTCTTCAAGGTCATCTGGACGACAGTGTAGCAAAATTTGACGTGTTTCCCGGGCAACTCTTCCCGTTTCGGCCCCAAGCTTTTGTTCACAATGTAACCAGGAAAGTTCGTTCTTCTGGTACCTCAATGTATACTTATTCGATGTGGAGGGAATGTCGTCGCCCGAACGACTGTCTGTCACAAAATAAAACGACACTGAAGACCTGTGGTGACGTAATAGACTTCACTGTGATATACTAATAACGTTCAGAGTAGGAGTACGATTTTGAACACACCGCACCGAGCATATTTTACTGAGTTTGATTTGATCAACGTAAAACACGACATGAAAAAGACATATTTTTCTGCAGCAATAGTTGGGGGCAGGAAACATTTGAAATTCGGTTCGTCAGGTGTCGACTCGAACGGAAAATACTATCAGAAACTGGCACAATGTTTTAGTTTTCGTCACTAAAAAGTTGGGGTTGGAACAGTTTTAGAACATCGGACTTTTTTGGCATGGTATTGTCTGACGTTATCACAAAAAAGACGTGATATTTTTTCAAGATTTTTGGCCCCAATTTCATTGGGAGTGCATGGGAACAATTTTGAATATTGGACCTTATCGGGTATTAGCTCATATGAAAAATATAAGCAGAAGCCGTATTTTTTTCGGTAGTATTTGCTTTCAGATGGTCGTAATGACCCGGGAAACAAATTTCAATGTTCGACTTCATCGTGAAGCACCGGTGGCGATGAAAAATACGCGGCGTCGTTGTAGTTTGTATGATTGCGTTGGCAGTATGATGATCATGACTTTCTCTACATCGACTACCATGTTGTCCATTTAATTTTTCGTACGGAATATCCGAGGAACGTATCAAAACTTCATGGAAATTTTCCTGTCGCAACTTAGATAATGGTTCGACCAACGTGTACTGTCGCGCGACCTTTCACCCTCTGTAAACATCGGCATGATCGGCAAGAAAGCAAAACGTCGAGCGCTGTCGCCCAAAACGAATATTTTGTTTTCATGTCTGTTGAGAAAATTCAAGTTATTACTAACGAACATGGTCAGTTTACTCCACTCACATTATTCATTTTATTTTGCCACTAATAGTGATAGTTGGCTAGAAAAATGCTGATAGAGACGTTCGGCTTGTGAAATCATTGAAATTTACGAGGACAGGTTTACGAGGCAGAACCTCAGTCGCGATTTTCAGTTCAATCGTTCCGTACTTCGAAAGGAAAAACCAAACCATATAAGAGTATGCGTCTTGTAGAATTTTGGTCTTTCCAGGCGTCACACAAAACAACCTCACCTGCATGTACATACCGGTAATATCATTGTGATAGACGGACCGTGATTACTGTATATCGAGAAAGTATGACGCGCTACAGGGGATTAAGCAACGAAACGTTATTTCTGACCTCCTTGCATGGCATAAACATGATAATGTGAACCGAAAATAAGTGTCATGATTACGATTAGGCATGAAAAAGAGGAAGAAAGCCGTGAAACTGTCACAGAAGTTCAGCTTTTTAGTTCTAAATCGTCTTTTTTGACAATTGAAAAAAGAATATGAGCTCGTATAGACTAGAGTGATTCAAGTTAACAGGCATTCACTTCTGCCATGATAGATCGTCTTTCTGTTATAAAGTACACATTTTGAAAAATAGAAAACAGATCGAGAATTTTTATTGTTGTGTTGACTTGTCTTCTACGATGCGTTACGGTCATGGCAACAACTTACGTGTACATATCGTCACCATCACAGCCTCAGTCAGTTTCTTCAACACCACTTCTCACGACCAGTGATGTCATCTTTATTGAGAAATTCGATAATTTTCTATCGGACTCGAACTTCACAGCATACCAAGTCAGAGAAACAATTTCACAGTAACAGATCATGCATTGTACGTAAAGCGTTTTCACTTTACCCCCGGCCTAAAATCGTACTAGTATTAGTAAATGACACTAAACGTCGCAACTCCCACCCAATCAGCAATAGGTCAAAGTTTGACTGAGCCGATAAGGACAAAAACCACGCACTACAGTAGTCACTTGTACGTCCACTTGTTGCAATTTTTGTCACAAGAATGAAACTCCAACTTACATTCACATGCAACAGCGTTCAACTCAGCCATACATTCAAGGTCAAGGTGTGAATGGGGCTCACATTGCAACAATGCCCGCACAGTGACGATGCGCGAATCGTGCCCGCACACTGCGGGCACACTGCACTTTATCTGCCCGCATACTGCTGGCAATGATGCTCGTTTCGTGCGCGCACAATGCACTTTTTATGCGGGCATTGTTCCCGCACCAGTGACGGGTTCTGCGTGGACTGCTATCATAACATTAAACCCTTCATAACAATAGACATTGGTATATCAAATTCCATGATACTAATTTGGAAAGCTGTTTTAACAGTTTTGAAGACATTACAGAAATACTGATAATCAATAGAGCTGGTATGAGGGTTGCTTTGACCACCACAGCTGTCAAATAAAAATACTGACATGTTGATTATGTAAATGACATTTTCTTTGACCTTTCAATGTTTGATATTTAAATAAGTAAATATTCTATATTTGTATGATGTTTGACATTTAAATTATTCATTGACATACGGTGCGACTGCAATGACTAACACAGAGCTTTGCAGCAGCAGCAACAATACTGCTATGGAGTCATGCCACAGACACCAATGATCTTTTTATCAAGTAATAGACACTGGATCAACTATTATGGTCACACCTGTCCTGTGTAATTGTTCACTATTGTTCTAAACAATGAGGCTTGATCTATTGTACAAATACAATAGGGTAGGAGAGTGAAATATGATGATATTACAAATGCACTTTGGGTGAACAGCTGATATTAGCAAATACATGTATTGGATTACAGAATCTATAAATTGTATGATGGGTTTTAATACTAGTAGCGCTTTTGTGATAATGTTACAACATTCGTAAGATTGTTCATAATCATCTGTTGCTTGGAAACAAGTGTACTTTCACAGACATGGTGATCTATGCAAATAATTTGCTCACCTGTATTGTTAGCCCCTACATTTCTAGTGCTGGCTAAAATATCAAACATGAATTCAATATTTAGTGCAGTTAATATTTAATACAGTTTATTTAGTTTTAACAAAATTACCATAGTTTACATTCATCGAAACGTCGTCTTTGATAAACTGATAAAGTTGTTGCAATGAATCTAATGGTAAACTAAAAGTTCATAAAGCTCTAGTCAGTAAAATATCCTACACACTAAACACTTTTGCTATTATCTTTTTGCTTTCACCTCCTTGATAAATTGCTTGGATATTTTGATACTATTTTGATTGCCTTAATGACTGGAAGGCATCAATTACTCACACTCTATTCATGCTTATAAAAATGAATGTAAATACTGACTCCACAATCAAATGTACTTTTACAGATTCTACAAGATATATTTGTACTCTTTCCAGCACATCCGTCAAATTTTAATTATGACTTTTGCAAGTCAGTTTGAATTTAAAGGGAAAATACCCTATTTAAATCAAGTAATGGAAGAACTTCCTTGATCAAACAATCTATATCTGAGTGGATAGGGTCCCTGAGGGCTTGCCTTGGTCTTATCTCTGTATTCCCTGATTTTTTTATACACATAATACAAAGGATAGACATGAAGCCTATAGCCTATGTCATGACCTTGTACAGGCACACTCAGTGTTCTACTTTGTTGAAAATCAGAAAACTAAGATTTCAATAAAATGTTTTCCTCATTTCTCATTGAAGGTCAGCACAACCACGACATAACTAGGCAAACAATTAATGTATGTGCCCTGGAAGTGAAATGTTGGTGTTCAACACTATTTACAAATCAATCTTCTTGATGAGGGACAATGACAGTAATACATGTATGCTATTGAAAGTTAAATAGGTGTTGTATTTGCTGATCAACTTATACCATTCACACAAATTTTCTTTTTAATGGAATACAATCTTGTTTGCTCAAACTAATTGTGTCTGCTTATTTGAGTTTAATCACGGTTACTGGACTCACACCATCGTTTAGTGTAAAAACATAGACAGTGGAAGAGGCACGCAGACGCCTTCACATAAAACTGAGCAGTATATGCGTTCAAGAACTGCAATTTCTAAGCAATTTATTGTGAATTTTAGAAATGATGCATTCTCCAATTGATTTTCACTTGGTTTCAGTTTGTATAAATCTTTGAATTCTGAAATCAAATTATTTATTGATTTCTTGTTTAAATGAGAAAAATTTATAATGGCATAATAATAACAATGATAATATAATTTGACCCTTTTGAACAGTCCTGGTAATTGATATTTCACATTGTATTTAGAGAAATAATCATTTTGTTATGTTATCATCACCTGTGTCAGAGTGGTTTCACCATTCTGAAGCCAAGGTCATTAACAATGCCACACTAAAGTAGATGTGTTTTTAGTTCCACAATTTTACTTATTTCAACAACTCTTATAATCGCATTATATGCAATAGCACAGTATTTTCTTAATTTTTTAAAGAAAAACTTAGTGTGCTGTGAAGAAAGCTGAGTATGCAAATGAATAGAATATCCTGGGTAGCTAGACCATGATAGTGAATAAGTACAGTTACTTTTAAAGAAGTTATATTTGATCAAGAATATTGTCAATATAACCTTTTTCCCTACTGCTGTACTATCGAACTTGCACACAAATATGTCATTTCATATCTTATTGCAAGCATGGAGCAAGAAACGTTTCTTGTTCCATGTTGCAAGAAACCACAAAAACAAGTAATTCAGACAATGCCAACATGCAAATGTACTGAGAAAATATTCATTAGACCAATAAACAGAAAGGTTGTTGTTCCAACTTATCAAAGCTTATAAACTGTGAATGAGGTAGAGGTGGATTCAAAGAACAACAGATTACCATCCAGCCGTGGGAAGAACACAGTCCAGATCTATCCACTGTGGGGTAAAGTAATCATGCCCTAACCATGGAGCTTATCATGCTTCTAAATCCATGCCTTCATCATGCATGCTACCCAGACAGTATTAATAAGCTCATTATTGAGTTTTCTCACTGTTTTCTCTATCAGTTCCTCTCTTTTTCTTCATCACAGTCCCTCTGTGGATATAGGGACTGTGTCTTCATGCTTAGACTGATCGGAGTAAATAAGATAAACGGTTATATAATCTAACCTAGCCTCTTATAAACCCTTTATTCATTTTACACCCATTACAAGGACGTTTATCTCTCATATACACATCTTGTAATTAATTAGTCAACACAACTAATTACGCTAATCCGTGGACTTATCAGAGATTTTACGGGTTGGTCAACATCGCGAAAGATAGGAAAGGTTACTAAAACGGGAAGGTAAGAAGCTCTCCTGAAATGTTTTCAGAAATTACTAAATTGCTGCCATTCATGACCATTAATCCAAACTTTACTGCAGCCAATGTATTTCGATGGCCGAGGGGAGCCAGCTACTCTAATTTCAAACGTGTATATGGTCGCGAACAGTGCAAACCCTACCAGTGCCTTGCGTGCAGTTCATGGCATGAGGACGTCCGTAAAGCAGGAAGTCGGAAGTTGAAACCTTTGACCTTTACGTTGTTTATAAGTGGGCAAACTTGTAAACATATTTCCCAGGGACAAGTCTGATTTTGACTGGGGTCAAAGTTCGTGTGGTTAAGAGTTGTTCTCTCAATCGGGTGGTGTTGCCAAGGTTTGCATGGGTTTTGTCAGTCATTTAGTTTAGCTGTGCGTTCTCGATAATTTTGCTGTATTTTTCTCGAAACATGGGAAATTCGTTTAAGTTTTAAGAAACATTAATTTCTCTATGACAGGAATGTTCTAGCTTGTTGTATCCTCGAATTAAATCGGCCGATTTTCTTTGATACAGTTATTTATGTGGTTTGGAGAAATCTTTAGGGCGGCGTCAGATAACAAGTGGAATGAGACAACATTTCGTTCATGTAAGGAAATCATATAGCAAGTACTTCTTGCGCTGGTGCAAACTCTACGAAATATTATGATATCAAAGATGTTTGCAATGTTTACAAGGTTTCCTGTCTAAATTCGCGGAAATCATCAAGAATATCTAAAAAATGCTACACGTAATTATGACTACATTTTGTATATGTAGAGGTGTTGTTTGCCGTTCCGAACGTCTGTTTTAAACGTACGCGAAGTCTTGTTATCATGTGACAAAGACACTTCCCGAGCTGATGATGGAACGTAATTACTTGCAACTAAACTTCTCTATAACGATATGTTACCGGCAGACATGGAGGTAATAGCGAGTGAATAGAAATGACGGTGACTGGTTTAAAAAATTCAAAGTGCTGGCAAAAATTCTCACTTGCTTCTTAACGTAGTGGCCGACATCATCGGTGATGTCAGTTTGTGTTCAGAAGTTGCGAGGTCACCGCTGACGTGACTTTAGTGACGGGCTGCCCTGAGCCTTGCCCATCGCTTGTACGCCAGAAAAAAGAACGGTCTGCAAGTAGTCATGTCGGAAAAAAGCTGGAAAAACGGCGATAGTTTGGTGATTTTTGAGCGGATTTCTGGTCGTGGTAGGCCCCTAATAACCAAGCTGTTGATGAGTGTTGGCAATTGCAATTTGGGTGGAAACGTTTCGAAATATCGACGAACAAAGTTGCGACAAGCGTGCTGTCGGGCAGAACATGGACGTTCCCATGGCTGTGGTGCAAAAAACGTAAAAGTCAAAACAAGCCGTAAAAGGCAGAAATCCCGTCCGAAAATCCACAGCTAGCCTAACAGTACAAAAGAAGTTTTATAGCCCGTCCGCCGCTTCTTTCGGGAAGTGTACACGAACAGCATAAGGCGCCATTGAAAATCGATGAATTCCTTAGACTAGTAGCGACCATAGAGCTGGGAACTAGCTCCATGTAGCGACCAACTCTCTTTTATTAGGCGAAAAAAGTAACCGGCGAGATTAACTCTTTGACGCCGTAGAGTCATTCTAGTCATGAGCTTGGTTGCTACCATATATCAGAAAACAACCGACTTTGACGTCAAAGGCCTGTTGCTGGTACGTAGTTTGAGACAGAAAATAACGATATGTTACCGGCAGACATGGATTTAATAGCGAGTGCAGAGAAATGACGGTGACTGGATTAAAATTCATATATAGTGCTGGCAAAAATTCTCCAGTGCGTGCTGCTGCTAATGTGTCACCATTGTGCCTTGAATCACGACACGGTTTGTAAATTATACTTGGTATATACACTCCCGGAAAACGACGACGTGAAACACATCTATATAATTTTGTTGAAAAGCTCATAAAATGGCCACTCCGGCGATCTTTTTCTGCTTGGTCGGTCGATACTTTCTGGGTGGCATTTGTTACATGGAGCAGGGCCATGTCTGCTTGGCTATGTATGAATTTGGCGCTTGGCAACGAAAAGCGTGCGCGTTTTCAGCGTTCCTTTCGATCCAACTTCCCGTTTTTTTTGAATAATGAGCAGAGTTTGTTTGAGCATATCATGAATATATAAGCGTCCACTAGGTTTACGGACGTCCTCGGGACACGTTTCCCAAGATCTTATACCTTCTCCTTTTTCATTTACATCTCTATCTTTGCAATGTTGACCAACTCTTGATAAGTCCACGGATTAGCATAATTAGTTGTGTTGACTAATTAATTACAAGATGTGTATATGAGAGATAAACGTCCTTGTAATGTATGTAAAATGAATAAAGGGTTAAGAGGCTAGGTTAGATTATATAACCGTTTATTTTATTTACTCCGATCAGTCAGAGCATGAAGACACAGTCCCTATATCCATAGAGGGACTGTGATGAAGAAAAGGAGAGGAACTGATAGAGAAAACAGTGAGAAAACTCAATAATAGGCTTATTAATACTGTCTGGGTAGCCTGTGCCTTCATCATGCATTATAGACCCTAGAACTCAGAAAGAGACAGTGTTTCAATATGCATGCACCATGGACGTAAAAAATAGATATCCATGCATGCACCTACTGTGGTCGGTTCATGCTCTAACCTATTTCAATATTGACATGTAACACACCATTGTACCATTAACAATATTTTTTCCTAATTAACGAGAATTGAACCTTTGATAATTCTTGCACATGTAGTTTTCACCAACAGATTAATTCACATTGAGCTAGTTATAATTAGTAGCTCTATGTTTTCCTGAGCGTCAGCGTCAGCTACTCCACATACTACAAGTGGTATTTACACTAGCTACCATTTGAACTGTCACCTTCAAGATTGAAACAAATACACCATCAGACTTAGCTCTGCATGGCAGGGCTGTGTGTTACCGGCGTTACACGGCCTCCCACCACAGCCCTGCAGACTGATATAGAAAGAACCGCTGGTCCACCTGCAGAAACACGGCGGGCAGTTTATCCGCCGAAAACAGCCGATTTTGAATCCAAAACTTGCATTGATCTTCGTTTTCGAGCACACCCACCTCGCCTGGGTACACGATGTGCCCAGCCGCGCTTGTAACCTCACGCAAAGCCTAATTTTCACTCTCTATGCGAGGGAAGCATTCGTAACCGCCGCCATTGTTATTGTCATTCAACCCATGAGCACTCGGGCGAAAACCAGCCTTGCTAACAAAAGAGCATCGCGATGTTGCACACTGTAATAAATATCATTTCTAACCACCACTCAGCTATGTACAATCTACGATGATTATTTTCTATTGACAAAATAATTTTCTTTTTCTCTTCAGCATTTTATATATTTCACAATTTTCTCTTGTTCCACTCCTCTCAGAACGTCGACTTTAGAAGCTCTATATCGCGCGATGCTCTTTTGTTAGCAAGGCTGGTTTTCGCCCGAGTGCTCATGGGTTGAATGACAATAACAATGGCGGCGGTTACGAATGCTTCCCTCGCATAGAGAGTGAAAATTAGGCTTTGCGGAGTTTACAAGCGCAGCTGGGCACATCGTGTACCCAGGCGAGGGGGTGTGCTCGAAAACGAAGATCAATGCAAGTTTTGGATTCAAAATCGGCTGTTTTCGGCGGATAAACTGCCCGCCGTGTTTCAGCAGGTGGACCAGCGGTTCTTTCTATATCAGTCTGCAGGGCTGTGGTGGGAGGCCGTGTAACGCCGGTAACACACAGCCCTGCCATGCAGAGCTACATCAGACTATGGTCAGGCCATGGGGTGAAAAATTTATAATCCACATCTATCCGTAAGATTATCATATGATTTGATGCCTGGACAATAGGTAGTAAGTAAAACTTTCATATCTCATGTTATTCCTATGTCACAGCTACCATATATGCCTACCAGCATAACATTGTAATCTGTCTGTTTGTCTTATGTCTACAGCCTGTTGTTGGAGAGGCATTCAGAACACACACAGCAAGTAATGTCACATGCATGCATGGGCCTGGAGGACACTGCACCATGCTTCAAGCTTGTCACGTGTATCATGCGTATGTCTAGTGTGTATTTTAACAGTGAAGGTCACACGTTACATAACGTGACTTTGTGTGCAAGATCTCTTATGTCCTTACTGGGAGCAAGATCCTCAATCACACCACTCTAAATCCTAATATGTTACAAAATTGACTGACATATTTGAGAAAATAAATTCTCCGGAGGGTTATACAAACGCTGATCTGTCAATACCACACATTCATTCACCATTTCATAATGGGGTTGAGGTAGATTCCACCTGAACGATGACAGGACACATTTGCCACAATACATTCCTTTTGGTTGAAGGGTTTCCACTACAGAAATTCCTAAAAATACCACAGCTCATGTGATTTAAGCAATTTATGAGATTTTCTTTATCCCTTTGTCAATAGAACATTGGTATTTTCTCTCACAGCTGTGACAAATTAAATTCACACATTGTGCACATTGCAGCTATCTGATCTCTGTTTCCTGGTTAATAATGGATACAAAGTAGCAAAGATACTGCCCACAATGTACAAAAATAGTCCTCCTGCCTGTTTCAATTAATCCTCTTTAGCTATAATCCACAAAAATTACTTTACAATGGACGAATGTATGCACAAAATGTAAACATTGCTTTCACTTTGGTATTCCCAAATATAATACAACATTTAACAAGCCTTATAATCGATATGTTTAAATTACCTCAGTGTATCAGTATCAATCTACTACAAATAGTTGCTGATAGCTTTCTGTATTGAATAAAACTGCTGTTGCTGAACAAATAAACCATGTGTATTAAGTAGCAGCACTGGCATATTACTATGACACTATCTGCAGAACTACATTAGTTCCATTCAATTTTATGAAGAATACGGACACATACATTTTTGCGAACTCAAGGAAACGTCAAAATTCTCATATGCTGTATCCTCATGTAAGTTATCAGAACTTTGGGCTTACACTTTACAGGATTCAATAGACAATGTGGCTTTTCACCTTGAAACTCTATTCTATTGTTATGCTAATTTTAAAGATAACACAATAAGCTGAACAATACAAATGATGTGGATACCTGGTCAATGCTCTTCCTGACATGTCTGATCATTTTCCTTGCATGAGACAAAATTAATGCCATTCACATTTACAGTACTGAAGAACACATTGTTCTGTATTTTATAATTAAAGGTTAAGCATAATCTCTTAGTACACTAATGAATCTCATTAATTAAAAGAGACTATTATGGCCATATAAATGTATGAAAAATTTACTTATTTTATGCAATATAGCGATAGCTTGCTCCACATGTGTTATGGACGGTGTGAAGTTTTGAATAGGGCCATCTCCTGTCTCAAGGCACAGTTATTGTCTCAAGGTCTCAGTATGACAGTAAGGAACTCGAAATCACAAGATCACATTGGACATGATAGACGCTTGATTACATAACTATGTATACACTCTGAGAGCTGACGTGGACTAATTCTTCATGCACGACAGTTCAATGACTTCACCTATTCACGAACTCTTTTGTCAAAGCGGTGCCAATGCAACGTTGTCTGGGAAATCTATAGGCGTCAAAAATCACTGTAAAAAGATCAACTGATCTATTGAAAAATACATCACCTTGGGGCTTGAGTGCTCGTGCAATGTTACTCGATAAAGATGTGTGCAAACAAACGTTGCGATTTAACCTGTGTCTGCGGCTGAATTACCATAAGTTACATTCATTGTCGGGGTAATTCTCAACTATGATTAATGTAGGTCTTTAAAATAAGGGGACTTGTAATTTGGTGCTTGTGACATTTAGACGCCATGCGTTTACTGTCTGAACCACACTACGTTATTAAAGTTTTGTACCGTCGAAATATGACACTCAGTTGAGGAGCGTGGCAGCAACGGGTAAAGTGATTCCATTCATTGCCACTTTTTGGAAGGCATGGATCACAGTAGCTTAGTAGGGAAAGTTTCCACGTTGGCACTTATCGTTTCTTGAGTTCGAACTTGCTACAAACCGGACGTCCGCACAACAGAACTAGAAAACGAGCCTAGATTGATGCCGCGGAGATATACGCACTCTGCAGTTTACAGAAAGAATAAGACAATGCTGGACGGCATGTTGCTGTGTGTTTAAGTATGTTCCAGAATCCGGAAGTTATGGAAGTAGCAGGCACACACACATCACTCATGATATGCATGCTGCACTGAAGCCTAGGTCTCGGTGGAGTGAAATCATTCTTACCTTTCGCGCTGCTGCCATTCTTTTGCCTGATATTCCTCTTCCTCGACTTACTCGACTCCATATTGTTCTATGGATTGATGCGCGCACAGTGATGTGTACGTGTTGTGTTGGGCGTTCCGATCAAGAAAGTGTCTGACCCAGCTGGCTAGGCTGCTTCTAAGTCGAGCTAGGTTCAGGTACTGCGCTTATGATCTGGAAGTAGACAAGCTTGCTGGCTCCTTGGTCCTACATGGCGACCTCAAGAGGTTGTAATGATGTGTGATAAAACGAGAAAAAGAAAGATTTTAAGTGTAGCGGTAGGAGGGCGCACTAAGTATGCAGAAGCTGTTATAAAAGAAAATTTTATCTTCGTTATTTTTTTTTTAACCAAACCGGTACAAGTTCCGCATTCAGCAGTTCCTAAGGGAGCCCGGCCGTTGTAAATCTACATAAATTTAACATGAACGACGATTTACGAATTATCACGGAATTCCAGTGGCTTATTAACTAGCTCCATATATGGCGCAAAGGATTCCCCAATAATGTATACATACGCGAAACACTAAACTTGCTAAATATAATATTTTGGCCTTAATTTTCCAAAGAAATAATTTTGGGGTCAACACATTATCATGATATTCATTTTAGATTTTTGCGATTCACTCCAAACTTTCTGTATCACATAATAAGTTAATTCAGAGGAACTACATTTTTTCAAGCGTAGGGAAATCCTTTGAAATAGTAGACAACACTGCATCTGGTATAAACATTGTTGTCCCTGCCTGACGGATTGAACCACTATCAGTGCTCAGAAATCTAACGGCGATTTCAAGTGAAGTTCGGAGAAATCCACTACGTGATCTCGATCAGGATGGGGTGCTGTACGGCAAGATGCACCCTCATAACAATATGTGCCCTCCAGTTGGTAAGTTCTGTGAAAATTGTGCAGTTTCGTGAAAATTATAGTTCTCACCATTCATTTGTGTAACACTGACTAGTAACTGATCGACATCAACCGCACGGGTTAGATTGTGTACCGTTTGCTGATTACCGACTGAACTAAAATTGAAACTGTGAAACACTCATACGTTTCACCCCAATTCCTTGTAAGCATATTTGGAAGAAGCCAACATAGCATAGTTTTTGTTATCAGATAGGAACACGGACTGGGATTTGAAAAGACGGTTTTAGTTTTCAACCCCTATGTACTCGTGTTTATTGTGTCTTCATAGAGCTCTGTGTAAAGTATGTTTACGTTTGACATATCACGCAAAATCGAAGCGAACTCCAACCGATATGTCCATGACATTAATGATTTTACTTGTCGCCGGTGATTACAACATTTGCAAATGCCACGTTCTTACCTCTTTTGCGACACTTTCCTTTCGTAAACGCCCATTTTTCTAATATTCATTCCGTTTATAAATTGTACTGGTGTAGTTTTGTGTTTCATCCACTCGTACATCGGTCAAATATGCTACCTGCATGTCGGCCACTTTTATAAGCTATAAACTTTTTCATGGCATTGGGCGGGAAGCTGATATGAGTATTGAAGTTTTCAATCCAAGACTACATACCCGTATTGACTTTTTGACACATAATGGATGTAGTAACAATAAAGTGCCGTTGGTTGGAAGTTCTAAAATGAATTTAATAGCCTTAATATACCTTCATAAAAGTTGAGTCAAACTTCTACCTTGAGGCACTGTTCAAATGTAATGGAAGGGGTAAAGTCATTATCTTCTGTGGTTCGAGGTTGCTTTATTGAATTCACTGGATGCCCAAAAGTTTGGAACAAATCGTATTAACTGTATAATTGGACGCTTTGCCCTTAGGTAATAATAATTGTCAAAGTAACAAAAATTATGTTAATAATTTATTTGTTGTCCATCAAATTATATTATTTCTGTTACTGTGTAGATAGTTTACATATACCTTCACATTTCTTCCGTTATATCAGTTATGAAGACACAGTACATATAAAACCTTCCAAATAGATGTTGAGAGTAAATCACAAAAAATTCCACCGTTTTATCTTGTCAGTGATTTTACTATATCAACTGTTACATAAAACTTACAGTATTATGTACAGTTGTCAACCATTACTAGAGAGCTGTCTCTTATTTGTGTAAATGCTGTTTACATGTACTTGAAAGAAAAAGCAAGTTGTTACATATAACTGTAAATCTTTTTGAACTGTGAAAATTCGGGAAAGTTTAGCCATAAATAAACTTCAGTGTAACCATTACACACAGGGTTTTGGCGGTGTGGGTGATCAGTGCAACCACGCCTGTTGAGATGAAAAGGTACCATACTCTTTTACAAATGTAAGGTATGATTTGTCACCTGTGAACAATGTTTGAATCAGTGGTACCATCAGAGTCGACTCCCTCCACAGGGACCATAGTACCATCAATAGTACAAATCAGACCGAATTCCTGTTACTAACAGCCTGTTTAATTTGTTTTTGGTTCTTCATCTTTGTTGATAGTACACTTGGAATTTGTGAATAATGTTCTTCACTTCTAAGATTTATTTACAACATGAATCAAGAAGTCAAAAGTTCCCAGTATTTTGAAATCAATCACTTCCGGAAGCCCTTAACTCCTGTGGAACGCAAGTACTTCCTGAATGAGCCATATCAGGTCATAGAGACAGTAGCCTCTACATGTACCTCTGTGATTGTATTGTTGTACATGTAGATATTAACCGACTGTGATCAACATTTACACTCTAAGTTACAAAAGTCTTGTCTTGAAGTGTGCCAAACATATCAGTTGTATAGATGCAAGGCTAAACCGTAGTTCATTACTAGACTACGGTATGGTCCAAGTGTTCACTAGGTTGGCTGGACCTACATCAAAGAAAGTGGGTTGAAAGTCATAAATGATTTACCATCTTTGACCTGGTGCACTGTTGAACCCAAACACCAGTAGCCCTGTTTCTATGTTCTGTAGTGTGCAAGATATTCTACCATTTTATTGTGATTTTGCTCTATCAGACTGTTTCTTGGTCAGAGGAAAACCAAACATGCAGACTTTGTTTTATTGACGAATAAATAAGTCAATAAGTCATTGGCTCTGTTGGGACGTTGGACTATTAACCACTGATTTACACTGTAGTAAACTAATTGAAATGGACACAGTCAGACAAATTACAAAATTAGAGTGAAAATGCATCAACCTGTGATAGCTTAGTATTTTTAACTTTATCTGTACTCAGAGTTCAACAAATTTTTATTGTGAAGATGAAAACTGTGAAACAGTGGCTGTATTGGGAAATTGCAGATCATGCATCAATAAGTACCCTGTCATAGTGCATAGTCCTTCACTCAAAGGATTTGTTCTGGTAGACTTTAATTTGCTAAAAGTAAACTCTGATCTCAAAAACCTAATACAGAAAAATTTTACCATTGTTATTTTACATCCATGATTAGGTTCTCAGAGTAATTTTATTTTGAATTCAGGCATTGATGAATTAAGAGACTAAGTTAAAATATTACAATACAGCCTATAATAGAAAACCAATATGACAGTCTGTAGTGATCATTGTTTTTTGTCTCGGTGAGTGTGAAATACTTGTACATGTAGGCTGTGTTGATTTTTCACTGGGATGGGAACAGGTGGAATATAATACGTAACAACACCTAAGGTCATCCAGACACTGAATGTAGGAATTGTCAGTGGCCAGTCAGGTTGGCTATGTTGACATCAGTTGGTTTACCCAGATCATTTCTCATAGGTTTCACCTAGTATTGTGTGTTTTTGATGTCAAATTAACCTTGACCTTTGTCAGTTTGTCAGATCCCTGTAACACTTTATCACTGCATTCATGTGAAAGAAAGTCTTGAGTTTCTGGAATTTCATTAACAAGACAATGATTCAACATGTCACAGTGTTGACATACGTGTGTAGTACATGGTAGATGTATATGGAAAAATCACAGCTCAGTGCAAATGTGAAAACTAGCGATGTAGTACTTCCCAAAGACAAAAGACAGAACAATTTACTCATTCCATGGATGTAAAAAATAGACATCCATGCTCATTCCAACCAAATGTCAAATTAAGCTATCATAGCATGATGAAGAAGAGTGTAGTTTTACCACCATAGTCCATGTGTATACCAGAGTATGTCAATATATCAGTCATTTTGGGTCAGTGATTTCCAATTGAAGCTGCATTACCTTTCACATGTATACTGTTTCTGGTTGTACACTGCAGTGACACTACATTTGAAACGTTCATCAGTATTGTTGGTGTGTTCATTACAGAAAACATTGATTAATTAAGGTTTTCTCAAAAATTTACAAGATGATGAAGAGAATTCAGGTCGGCTTTCTCTAACATGCTTTCTTGATCTACGTAGAATACAGCGCATGTACATGTATGATCTAGTATGTTGAATTGTTTAATGAACCTGGTATCAATCAGAAGTTTAATTTTTGTAGTTTTTATCCATTCATTTCATTGACATTAACATTCAGATGTATAGCAATCTGAAATGAAAGATCTGCACAAATCAGACAGGTGTTCTGATCATGATATTATGGGTATGATATATGTACATGACAAGTGTTGCTTCCATGTGCTTTGAAGAGTGATTTGTCTGTAGTTTTGAATGGCAGCCATGTTGGTGATAATTTGATGTTGAAAAGTAACTCCTACAATTAGCATATTTCAGAGTTTGTCAGTGGTATCATTATCACCTCAATTTAAAGTGTTTTGGTCTTGCTACACATTTTCACAGTGTGTCCCATTAAACAATGTACAATGTGTGAAAGGATATACAAACTGAGTTAAATTCAGTTTGTAGCGTGTACATTGTATAAAGTGACACTGATATCCATAAAGATCATGGCATATATCGGTGTATTCATTGTATCTATGCTAGGTACTGGTTGCTCTATTGTATATGAGACAAAACTGTGAAAATATCATACACATGTTGTGTAACTGTCAAGCTAAAATATGGCATTCTAGATTTATTTTAGAGTTATTAATGTTGGATCCCCCTTTGGACATTGAGTACATTTGTGTGCTCTGTTAGTTAAATTAATGCACCATTTGTGGAAGAAATTTTACTTATTTCATTACATCTATCTGGTATCTGGTTGACAAGGACATTTCTATAAATTCCTTAATTGACTCAGAGTTAAGTCTCATCAGAGGAGCACACTGTAATTTAGCTGCGCATTTTTATTGCTATACTCACAAGTACAGAAGAATGTTAAAGTTTTTAGGGATCCCTTCATAATATTAATATATTGCACAGTTGTGTTGTTATACCGCTGTACAAAGGGGAAATATATCTTCTACTTGTATAACTATAACCTTTTGAACCCTCAGAAGAACTAACAAAAGATTGACCCCATTTGCCAATGATCAAACTTTGCCTAAACCAGGCTAAACATTGATCCATACCAGCTTCATGATCTGTTGCCAGGCCCTGACCATCAATGATCGAGTGTACTGGTAGTCTATCAGAACTGCACAGACAACACAACAAACGGCTGTGTTTGTTTAAAGTGAGGGCCAAAGATCAGAGTCAATTACAGAATGCAATGGAACACTTGAAACAGCTGTAGTTCAATCTCACAGAGTTCAGTACTTAAAATATCAGTTGTCTGTGAAAAATAACAAACATGGCATATAGCTATAATCAAATCATTCTAGTCTTTCAGGAATTGACAAAACATTCACCTCACAGAGGTAGGTCATTTTGTGCATCCCTGTAGTTGCTATAAATTCCACCATCACTTTCCTCTCAGAGAAGTTCTCTAGTCACCATCAGAATCCCACATTGTGACTGGCAAGACTTAATGTGGACAAAAACAGAAATTTGACATTTACATTCTGAATGGAATATTCCTAGCCAATATTTTCAACCAAATATTACTTATTTACTACTTTCCTAATCAATACACTCAATACACTATTTAAGGATGATTGATAATATTAAAAAAATCATGCAAAATACAATGTAGGTGTTCACTTTCCCAGTCTCAACATATTGTAATGATCATTGCACCATATAAGAAACTAGTTCTACTAATAAAACCCATACAACAAGAAGTTACATGACCCAGACTTTCTCACAGCCGCTCACTGGCTACACACTGGTATGGTCTTGTTCAGCACAAGCCAGACAAGCAGGCTCAGCAAGCTGGCGTAGCCAGCGAGACTGCATCAGCCTCAGTGTGTAGCCAGCATAGGGCTGTCAGAGAGTCTGATGTAGACCCACCCTGCAATTTAATAGCAAGATACATAACAATAATCATAATAGTGGTAGGTTACAACACCTTTGACATTTCAACCTTTATTAGAATCACTTCCAGTCTTGTTTGAACTCATAAAAAGTTTACAGTCGGGGAGGCCGACCACACACTGGTATTCAACTTCCTGCTTATGAAAATTACATATTCAACACTAAGTCGTATACAGGGACATGTCTGTAAAATGAGTTATATATGTAAGCATGTAGAATACAATTGTTGTTTTAAAAAACTGAAGAGTAGAATAAAACAGTTGGCTATCTTCAAGTGTTTTATTGGAATGTAAATATGTAACTTTGCCATTGTTGGTGTTTACACTGTCAGGAACATGTATTAGTAGCATCAATTATCCATAGCTACAATGCCTTCATAATTTTGTGAAAAAAATCAAGCACATTTTATGTTTATTCTACTGCCAAATTATGTTGTATAATTACGAAGTATTTGTTTTGTAAACATACTGTGTTGAACTTGTGTTCACACAATATTGAACTTTGAGAAATGAATCACTTCTAGGACAGACTAAAATTTGATAGTTCTAGTGACTTTGAACATCATACTCATGTAGTGTACACTGTACAGGCTGGGTTGATTAGGGTCTATGGCTGTACTGGTACATGTATTTGTCAAACAGATCCAAAATAATAGAAATTCATCAAAATTAAACTAGCAAAGCTTTTGATCAGATTATTTTATATAATAATGATGAAATCTTTAGACCATACTGATCAGTTTAACCACCAGTTCACAACTCAATTCTATGGAATTCAAATCTGCCACAGTGCCAGACAAAATACAACGGAATTTTACATGTAACCATTGCCTCAGGATATGTTAAACAGGCTTCCATTATTATACATGTCAATTAGTCAATGAGGTGTAAACAAAATTCCAGAGATCTGATGTTATCCAAATATAACAGTGTACATGTTCTGAAAAACTATGCAATAATGAGTTGATATATACACACAAGTACTTTGAGGTGATAAGTAGTGTTAGATTATTAGTTGTATTATATCATAAACAACATTGAAATCTTCTCATCAGACATGATTGACATTCAAACATAAAATATTTGACTATACTGTGATGTGGTGTAAGGGGAAAGTCTTTGAACATGTACACATATACCTACCAGATACATCATTGATTTGGTTGGCTCAATGACCTCCATGAAAGATCAGTTGTGTATTGTTATTATTGTCAAGCACATGATATTACCAGAACACATTGGAAATGTCCCACATGCAGCATATGCTCTGTACTTATTTCCATCGCTGGTATTTTCAGTCACAGTTGTAGAAAAGAGTATGAAGAAACTAAAAGTTAGTACTTCTGTTTACATTGATAATTTTATCACATTGCATACTAATCACTGGTATCCAGTAGACTCTGTTCACCAATGTAGGAATATTTTGTGTAATACTTGAGAACAAAGCAGTAATTTTCTCCAAATGGTACAGTATGGTATGTTATGTTTGTATTGCATAGTGCAAAAATCAACATTTCTGTTACTAAGCACTCCACACATAGCATTTCAACAAAGTAGTTTGTATACAGTACATGTACATAGCAAAGCTGCTTGACCTACTGCCCTACTGGACTGCCCCTCTAGTCCATTTGGTCAGCTCATGGCTATTTATACCTGTATGTCTTGATTTAGATCTTTGTCACAAAGAGTTCTCTCCCATTCTGAATGCATTGTCCATTGTTCAAAGTGATAAAACAACAACAAAAATACTAACATTTCAGTCAGTGGTCCCTTTTACAAATGGTAATTCTTAGGTTTTATACACAGTCTGCTTAAGAAATGGATTGCTCTGTCAAAACATCATTAGATATTTTCACTTACTCATCACAGAAAAATGTGTTATGAAACATGTTGTCTCTATTACTGTACACAAGTATACAATGAAGATACATTATCGTGTACATATACGATGTTCAAATTTATGCATGTATATTTACAACATTACACCAGACAGTTTAAGACAAGACAATGGGCGGTGTTGAAGGGGCGGGGCACCTGATGATAAAAAACTAGAGTTTTCTTAGGGGTCCTGCAGTCACTTTTGAAGCAGCTGAACCCCTTAGGATTATGTTGAATTGGACAATTGTTCAGTTTGGGCCCAGTCATCTGTAAGTCTTGCCCAAGGGGCAAAGTTCATCTGGTATAATGAAAGTTCATGTAATGTTGATAGGCTAGTTAAATTGGTTCATAATGAAGGAAATTAAGGGGGTGCTGCACCCAACACACCATATTTTGCTCAAAAATCACTTTTTTCAAAATATTTATTCAATTTTAATAAATTTGTTAACCCAAGATTGAAAGTTGCCTGATAAAGAAGTGTTAATTATGCAAATGTATGCAAATCACCAAATTTCCTGGCTTCTTTTTCCTCCAAATTTTGAAACTTCCAAAGAATTTAACTCCGCTCTGGCAGGGTCAAATTTTCTGAAATTTTCACATTATATTCTTTAATATAAATGCCATGTAACAAAACAACTATTTTGTTTGGCAATAAAGTTCTTTCAGTTTGAATAAGAGGCATTTTAAATTTGCTTATCATGATTTTAATAAATTTTTTTGACTGTCAGTCTTTAAACCCTTGCCATTTTATTATGAGGATAGATAATGCCAAATAAAATAGTCCTTTTTTTCTACATATACTCTTCTTTCAAGTGCAATATTACATTTCAGTAAATAACATCAATTTTTTACTTAAAATAAATTTTATCATTTATACCAAAATTGAGGGATTTTTACCCCAAATAGACACCCACGTCATCCTTTTAGTAAACTACTGATACCGTATTAAACTTTGGAGTCTATGCTTTTTTAAAATATATAGTATGAGGGGGTTTCCTTGTCATCTTTGATGAGAAATATTGCTTTGAAAAAAACTGTGTTGGCAACATGCAGCTCCACCTTAATTAACCTGTAGTTGTATCATAGGTTCAGGATCACAATCACCTGTTCCATTGTCAATGTGTTTTGCCAATGAAGAGATTGTAACCGGCTTGAACAGAATAGGTTGGCATTTGTGACTCATTCACAATGCTGAAAGTTCAAAATTATTATCAATAATCAGTGGAGTTCTGTAGCTTCATACAATACGGTACATAAACTGGAGGAAAATTACACGGACCATAATGATGTCATCAGAAAGATTGCTTTTCTGTTGATAGATACATGTAGAGTGTACATGTACCGGTATCTGCCTTATAGATGTGTCAGTGTACCTGTATTTGCATCATAGATGTGTCAGTGTACCTGTATTTGCATCATAGATGTGTCAGTGTACCTGTATCTTTATAGACCAAAGTGTTGATAAGGCACATACATGTATGTCAAGTACTTTGTTGTATAGCAATGGTGTCAAATCATTAATTCCACCCATCAAGTTTTCCATTTATAATTTCAGCATTAGGAAATAAATATTGCTATATATTCTACCAGGAACAAAATTCCAATTGTTCACCAATTACCAACATTCATGAATTTCATATGTGGGCTTTCCTTGAACTCCATGATTGTTCCTCAGGCTGAGAAGGAATATTTTACTAAAACTGTAGTGTAATGATGATTTTAGAGGTTTTTCACTTCAAATATTAATACATAAATTATTGCATCCATTTGTCTACCACTTGTTGATTCCAGTATGTAATGAATCATTTCTACACAAATACAAAAAATTCAATCAACAAAAACCTAAGAGCATACATGTATATTGAAGCAAAAGATCATGTTCATGTAGGACATACATGTACATGTTGACAACTAACAATGGTAAGAGATTACCATAAAGGAATCATTATTGTTGTCAGAATGATTTGTTACTGTGATACATGTATCCATGTGAATTCCAGACTTTATTCACAAATACTTTCATACAGACTGTTGATGTACATTTGTAGCTGTTACGTATTACATACAGTATCTTCTATATTTTAACATCACAATATCTATTGACTTAGAATCCCTATGGTGTCATGCCCAATCGTGACCAGTTCAATGTATTCAACCATGGTTACATGTATGACTGGATATTTTTGGCTTTAAAGAGAGTAACAGCAATAAATATGCACATATTAATATCTGAATCATCTGAACACATCTGTTTTTCATACATGACTCTCTCTCTCTCTCTCTCTCTCTCTCTCTCTCTCTCTCTCTCTCTCTGTATATTAAATATATGGTATCGTGTAATCCAATTTACCTGTACATGTAATTGAAGAGATAATGACTTAGTCATACAAATCATTTCCCCAAATCCTTGAAATTTGACCAAGTCTGACTACGCTTACTTACTTACATGTATTATACTTACATGTATACAATTTCAAATCAAAATGACAAAAACTTACATCAAGACAATTGGCACAGAGGAAAATTGTATGTGCTGACCATGAGATGTGTACATGTTGTGAAGGGTGTATCATACATGTACAAAATGTAGGTAGTCTTGTACACTGTACTCATGGTCAAGTATAAGAGATTTTTGCAAGGGTCAATATACCATAATGTATTTGGTGTGCTTTGTATGTTCTATGTTGCTAGCAAATGACAAGTTATACGATATATCCAGTAATGTCAGCTATCCTGAAAACATAAAGGTAATGAGTACAGTTTGCTGAAAATGCTGTATATTATCTCCTTCAAGTCAATCTAATCTTCTGCCTCTTTCCCTATAAAAAGAAAAATGTTGCCATGGAAACAGAGAAGATCAGCTATCTTCCTAGTAAGTCAATTCTGGCATGTGAATCGTTAATGTGTTTTTATGGAAGGACTTGAATTAATTGTGTAATGGCTGTAAAGTAATATTGGAAGGTAAACAATTTGATAAATTGAAAGTGAGTGTGAAAAAATTGCTTAATCAACTGTAGATACAAAGATGTATCACTTTCAGTGATCCAAATTGAAATTAAGAAATTTAATGTGATAATATTTCATTCCATCATTGGCAATAGAGACTTTCCAAAAACCATGTAAATGTATGATCAATGAATCAAAGAAAACTTGATTTTAAACAAGTGAAATTGTGGTGAAACTTGTCAAAGTTGCTAGCCAACAGTGTAGCATCACAGTGTTACCTCAGTATAATGCAGTCCAAGCAGCTACAGTCAGTCAGGGCTTCACTAATACATGTACAAGAGTTCTACAGCAAGTCATCAGTTTGTGTTTTGCAGTAATAGAGATTATAGTGCTTTAATATATCACCCTGTCGGGGCCACCATTAACTGTAAATTAAATTTGGTGAAGCCAAGCTGCAATCATTGGAATTTGATTCCTTTTACTTAGTTTCAGTTTGAGATTATCGTCTGATTTGGTAGGAAGAAATCAAAACACATGTATTGCCCATGGGCTTGCCTGGTGATGGTTATACGGTTACCTATTTGTACGGCTGAGTATATGGTGTAATTTGGACAATCAAATTGTGTTGTGCAGTATCAAATGGCAATAGGAGTCTATTTTAGTGGAAGATTAATTCATGGACTCTTGCCACCGTTCAATGCTTTACATGTATGTAGTGAGATTTAATGATTTTCTATTTTACAGGGTTCTGCAGGGCATTCCATGTTTTCATAGGCATGTGTTCCTGTTCATATGTGTTCATAGGAATCTTATGTACTAAGTTTCTGAAAATCAATGTTACAATGAATAAAAAGTTTTTCACAAGGAGAACTCAGAATGAAACTCAGAATGAAATATTAAGATGTGAAAAACCAGCTGAGAATATCTTTGGTCAAAGGAAATGATTTGGAGAAGTTGCAGCATATTAACATTTATACACACTCATGTACATGTATTTGTACAGTGAGCACATATATGTGTATTCTAATGCAGTAAATGTATGTATGTACTATAGGAACACTTGTGTACCATACAGGTCATGAACTTTTGGTAATTCCAATCTACAAATAAAATATTTTTCATGGTAGTCAAGAATATCATTGACATCGTGTGTAAAATATAGCATATTCATCATCCACATACATTTATGTACAATATTAAATAGCAGACAAGAAGTGCCACATATTTTCTGATAAAACAAGTCAGATTTCTCCAATAAGAAATGAGTTAACAAATGTGATATCAACAGGAGGAATGACCCATGGCATGTCACATAGACAGAGTAGCTGCTACACTGTATGACTGACTACTACCTACACTGATATACAATGATTTGCCCTTTTCCTGATCATCAAATATTCACAATCCACATTTTAGAAGATATTGACATTCAGTCATGAATATATAATGTATATTATCAGCATTAAGGGAAAGTTATCAATGATGGATAAGTTAATTTGCTAGATTTGTTAATGGATAATCAGACTAGCCAATTTCCCAAAATGATCTTCCCTAAGCTGCCTTCCACACTCCACCAGAAATGATGATCTGCATTGAACAGCAAACAAAGGTTTAGAAAAGAGAAAGTATAGTAACCAAAATGTATGTACCATACTCACTGATATACTGTGTAGCATATAATATCACTTTATTGACATTGATTTGGCATATACATACATCAGGACATGATATCATTTGCCTTCTTCCATTGTCCAATTTCCAAAGTTGATATCTATTGTGATAAAGATTAAATTTGAAATCCGTAATATTTTGTTATAATAAAATTTTATATTTCTTACATAATTATGCATGTAACAGATTTAAACGAACAGTATCGTATTGGAATTATTCTACTCTGTGTCTAGTAAAAAGACAAATTTCTCTGTAATTGTATACAGTAATGTTTGAGGAGACGTTCAGCTTTAGCCTCATGTTGACCTTTGTTTGCAGAAATTACTTCATTACATCGTTATGATAATGTAATTACAGTAAGTACCATCATCTGAGTATTTAAATCAATTAATTGTATGTCACATTTATTAGTGCAGTCTTCAATCTTACATGTGACATACTAATTAGTTTTATGTCTCAAAGTATTGGTGATACATGTTTTTAATATGTTTTTGTAAACACCATTTGTATCTGCGTCACTCTGGAATTTTATTCTCGTTAATCATGAACCTATTTCCATGTAAATTATCAAGATAAATTGTGTTGTAAAATTGCATAAATTATAATGATAGTCATTATTAAATTCTACAATATTACGTGAAGGGTAATTTGTCTTTGTAAATATTGCAGTTTGGTTTTTGTTTGAAAACTGAGTGACTGCAGTGTCTACCAGGTACAGTATATGTATCCACATACAGGTTCTATCACATGCCAAGAACATATGCAGTATAATATTGCCTGGATGCACATAATATAATGATAAGAGTGCGTCAAGATAACATCAAGCATTAGTCCAAACATCTTGCACATTACAAATTCTACTAAGGGATTCCAGATCTTTGATAAGCTGAGTTTCATCCGCTACATAAATTATGCAGATCAAATATTCATAGTGCAAATTTTGTCATGACTGGCAGATCTGCCGATATATCAAAACTTGGAAGTTACATAGCAATAAAATTCTGCCGGAATAGTACTTGGTTATACTTCCCCTGTAGTAATGATGGAAAGTAGTGAAAATATTAAATGGAATAAATATGGTCGTTCAAAAGACAAATTAATGAAAAAAATTTGCTTTGATGTGAATCTGAAAGTTTCGGCTGCATAATGATGTCATTGTCATTTAGAATATCACTTGATCATAGCTGATAAACATTATTCCAATATTGACAGTATATTCAGGTACGCACTATTGTGGTTTGTCTTCATAAGTACACCTACATTGAATATAATTTAGTAACAAAGACTTCACAGTACTTGCAGTGTTATTACAGCTTTCACCAATCATTTTAATTACGGTGTGCTTTCTAACCTTGACCTGGATTACTTGAAAGAAATCTGCATTAGGAGACTGCATATCCTGCTAAGTTGATGGAAATTGCATTGATTTTCAGGGTGCCAAGGAGCTAGCATTCAGACTCTGATATCTTGTCCAGTCAATGAAATGCAGTGTTTGTAATATCTATCGGTATGACCAGCCATATGCATACATGTATAGGTTGCTTTTTAAGGACTTAACAGTCAAGTTGAATACAGGTACATTACTTTCATTCATGTGAAACATAGCAAATTGGAGAAAATATGTTTGGGCTCTGTTCCACCCATCACTGACTTGACAGGATGGTGGGTTACAATAGCAGGCAGGAAACATGTGTGGTCAAATCTCACTATTTTGAATATTTTAGTGTTTGAGTAGCAGATAAGGGGAAAAGCAAACATGTAATTTTTACCAAAAATAAAAGATACCTGTAGTCAAGTAAAATATGGTGATAATAATAATCATCAGGATTATCATCATCATCATCGTACAAGTTTATTGATGGCACAAATACAGCCATCTGATTGGTCCAGACATGGAAAGAACCATTCACAATGTAGCACAGTTGGAATACATGCGAGCTCAACTAGGGAAAATTCCTTTTCTGACGTTTCACGCTGCAATTTTGATATACAGTACTGGCATGATAGCAATAAACCACATCAGCAACAGGTGTGTACGGCTCCAACTAGTTTACTCCAAATGTACACTTGCTCAAAATGTCATGATACTTTACTTTACCCATTGCTAGGGTGGTTTGTTGCATGGTAAGAAGGCAGACTGAATATACCTGGTTACCATGGTTACAAGCACACTTTCAGTAACATGATATATGCACTGCAAAGACTCTATATGATAACATTATCCTGGACATAAAGACATTAACCTGTTGTCTAGGCGTAGCATTTTGTGGCTGGAGCGCAATAACCATGATGCATAGGCTCATGCACACATTCACATGTAGTGTGTTGGCTGAGTCTGAGATTTTGTTGATTAAAATTTGACTGAAAAGTAATGGCAATAAACTGTATGGAAGTGACTGTGTTCAGTCTTAAATTGTCAACTGCTCTGTACAAGTATGAAAAATCATTTTTACATTATATTTATATACATAGTTGTATTGATCTTCCAAGTGTGTTTTTAAAGTTATATTTGCTTTGATTCACATACAAAGCAGATCAGCAATTTTTAATTACATTGGATGCATATATAGTTTCAGCGTGATTGATTAACATGTGTATGGACTATTCTAAGGCTATTATTGAGTAGATTTCAAAACAGCTGCAATAGTGCACTGCTAATACTTGATTGTAGGAAGTACATTACTCTATATCATATTTAATTAACCATGCTATTAAAAGTATTCTTTAGCATTAGAGTGTACCACTTTCAGTTTGTTGAAATCAGTGAGTTTCAATTTATGTATTGGATATTTGTAAAATTGAAAAATCTTAGGTTGATAAATAATTTATCTGCTAAATCAAAGGTTCAGATGTCAAGGTGAGAAACTGCATTTTGGACACAGGTCTGTCATATTTTCAAGGCAACCTTTTATGCACTACATGAATATTGTACAGGTTTGATAAAATCTCAGCTGTGTGTCTAGGATTTCACAATGTTCACCTGAACATCTGTGACGCACGGCGAGCTTTGCAACATGCTCTGCCCTAGAGGTCAAACTGTGTACCAATTACAGAGTGGATCAGACGGTACTAGCACTGTTTTCATTGCATTGGAGCAGTGGGAAAACCTTCAACTTATGAACTGTTCAGGCTTCCCAACTGTCGTGCCAAATTACGTTTTGTAGTGCCTCAAGTATTTCTCATAGGAAACAGCAAATATGTAACTTACTACCATGAAAAATGCACAAATTCACAGTAGACTGTTGCACATTTACATTTAGCTGTTGTAGAGTGGTATGCTGATCTATATCCCTTCTAAAAGAGTAATTAAGTTTTATTCACAGAGAAACTATTTGTAATTTGATGAATGGTCTCAACTACTGTTAGGGTTAGTTTATACATAGACCCTCATTTTTCTTGAGGGTCTATGGTTTGTATCATCATCCAGTGGTACATGTACATGTAACTGTTATCAGTTCCATATTTCTAGACATTTCTCTTCCGCTTCAACTTCCGTCCATAAAATTAAAATATTTGTAGAAGATTACAGTGAAAAGTGAATTTCAGTTCATTTCTTTGCAACTGTAACATGCCTATACATTTCAAGGCATTCCTTGGGGGAAGCCTTCGTTTGTACTCCAAGACAACATTTCACACCTGTAGCACAACTCTTCTGTACATACTCATGAACAGATACCAGAGTTTATGTCCTATGTAGACAGCGTTTTGTCCCATTCTTGAGTTTTGGAACTTCACTGATCTGAAACAAAAAAAGACATTGTGAAAAACTATCATACTGTACATTAATGCATGCTTATTTGGTTCCATAGTAACAGCAGAGTCATATGATATTATCGATTCTTTGTAAGTCCAGTGTGTGTAGACTTTGATCATTAGAGTAATATAGATCACGTCTCTAGAGCTATTAGCAATAGGACTACCTTTGTAGATTTCAGGGTAAAGACTAAATGTCAAACTGGTACTGTCATATGATATCTTTATTGTGTTTACTAACATACTTCAAGCACCAAGGAATTTCATGACCTAGCCACTTGCTACACAGAGTGCATGTCACCTTAATATCTGTCAATATTTGATATAAATTGCATTTGTTATTATCTCACTCAGAGCCAGTTTAATTGTGTATCTAGCAAAAATTTACACAATTCTTTTTGGCATTTGTGGTATTTAGTAGTCAGTGACAGTACACACATACAGACCAGTTATTGTATCTCTGTAATTACTCTGCTCTGAAATTGGTTGAATAGTAGCTACATTGTACTGTCCTTTGTTTTTCAAAGCACTCTATGTTTCAATGGCCTTTAAATCACATTGTAAAAATGAAGGTACATTTGTGAGTCATTCTGTCTTATTCTGGATAAGTGTATATAATAATAACCTAAATTAAATTTTAGTATATGGAAATGTTTGAAATGGCTATCCAGGATAATTTGAGCAACTTTGGCAGCATCACACAGCATATTTCCAAGACAAGGAGGAAAAAGCTGAGACAAAGACTAGACCAGTGAATACAATATGCCAGCTCATTTCAGATCAGTAATTGTGATCCTTTTACTAATGGTATATGCAAACTGCAAATCAGGAATTTGTTGTTTTGAAAGACATCCTTTTCAGCTAACCCTGAGAAGTACATGCTGTACAAATAGATATATACTTTTACTATGTGTGTCACCATTGAAACTGATAGCTGCTGTAAAGATATAAACATACTACATAGTAAATTAGTTTACAGACATCTTGCTGCGTCACCTGCTGTTTTAGTCTGTCTGATGTTGGCGCAAAGTTGTAAAAGTTGACCACTAAAAGGGTAAATTCGCGAGCAAACTGATAAACCTAATTAGGTAGTGTATCAATATCCAGCTGTATCTCATCGTCAAAATCATTGGTAAATGTACTGTAACTACTATTTGGATATACATACATATGTACAATGTATACAGTAACAATCTTCTCTTACTGTGGTTTTACGACTTATCCGGACACCAAACTTGCTAATTACCCAGCAACTTCGCTGATGATATTGAGACTTTGATCAGTAATTACCAAAGCACTTTGGTAATTCACCTCAAACTTGATACTTGATCTGGCTGCAGTAACTCCATGGGTGGCAAAGTGTAAACACAGACGCCGACATCTCAGTGCATACTGTGATAGCATAAACCAATTTGAGACATGAGTTTGCACTCAAAGTTTTCAACAGTGTACCCATACAAAAAATTGCTGAACAAAGTGATGAAAATGGCACAGGACAAATACAACTTGCATTGCAGTAAACCTGCCCACTGCACCAAAAAGATTTCTGTAACTTCAATGGACATCATGCCTGACTCAATTCGTGCTGATTTAGGCACAATTATTGAACACCACTCAAACTTTCAATCACTTTCCTAAATCGACTTACACCTGAAGAACTTGTAAAGGAAGTTAGAATACAGAAAAGATTTTCAATCTCTCTATCTTCATGAACGGGCATTCCTCAATCACATTTATGCTGATAGACAACCATTGCCAAAAGGCAGCAAAACTCAGCAACGATTCCGAGCTAAACTGACACAGTATTTCATATCCCTGCATCAAATGAAATTGAAAACACAATCCCATCAGTGACATTTGGTAAAATTTTCACATGAATCATATCTTGAAATAAAAAAAAAGTGAAACAAAGACGACTTGTACTTTGCCGATCAACAGCACAGTGTGAGCTGTGAAGTGGCATCTGCATTGCCTGCACGTAAAAGCAACTCAGTGTACTCAGTATCAAATGGTCTGCATCTTATGAAAACAACAACTGGCAGTGAAAGTTGTAATAGTCACCAGTAAAAACTCTTCAAAGATGAACGGATAATTGCTTCAAATGAATGAAACTGCAGGTTTAGAGGAGGAAAACCAATGGCGGATGCGTGGAGTGGGAATATTCTGGGGACGGAGGGTCATAGGATTATAAATAAACTGGATAATGTCGGATTTTCCTCATAATGCTGTCACAGCAATTCAAGTGTCCCCTTGTATTAACGTTAGTAATAGTTTTTCTGCTCTGAAAACAAACTCTAACAACCCATTATACTCTCCTAACCTCTCCATAGTTGAGTTTTACATGTAACACGGACGAACAGCACACATGTACATGTTTGGTTTTACTGAGGAATGCTGTTCAGTGGAATGCCAACCCCTGGTCACAAATTAGTTTATGGCACTAGTATGATACTTATCAGTGACTTTGTATACACATTGTGTACCCCATGGAGCACTCATGCAGCCAGATCGAGTATCAAGTTTGAGGTGAATTACCGAAGTGCTTTGGTAATTACCTATCAAAGTCTCAATATTGTCAGCGAAGTTGCTGGGTAAGTAGCAAGTTTGGTGTCTGGATAAGTCGTAAAACCACAGTAATGTATGGCACTATGGCACTGTAATCTATTATGTGCCAGTAAGTATATACATGTATGTGTTTGGTGTGTGCATTTTGTTTGTTTCAGAGATTTCAAAGTCATTGATGACTCTCAGTACCAAACCTGTAAGCAGAGCTACAAATTGTCAAACTGAATAACACGTTTGTTTCTGGGAAGTCTGTATTTAGCAGTTCACATAATGAATGACTGGAAAACAGCATGCTTCCTGCTAAGTAGTCGTGATTTTCTGTAGCTGTTAGAGGCTGTCAACCACATGATGCAACTGTGGTTTAAATTGTGATCTCAGTCTTTGAGACGCCAGCAGGCAAGCCTTTCAGGATGTGAATGGCAACACTAACACCCACAGAGAGGTTCTGTGGTCAAAAAGTGGATTATTTTTCATTCTGTATTCAATTTTGCATAATGCTTTACATGTTCTGCTCATGCTGTGACATCTTTAAATCCCACAATAATCCTAAATTTGTTACCTCTTTATGCAGTATGGTAAATTACATGTGTATGTTTCACAGGGTACACGGGCTTGTTTTTTATTTGTGTCTGTTTGTTTGTGTGTGTGTTTGTGTTTGTTTATTTGTTTTTTTAATAAAATAACAGCGAAAAGCTGTTTTGTTAATATTTGTCAATAAAGAGCAGTTTATTTGTTTATTTATTTATTTGTTTGTTTGTTTGTTGATACGTATTTCCGATGGTTAGGGTTAGGCTTAGGCTTAGGCTTAAGTTAGGGTTAGGGTTAGGGTTAGGCTTAAGTTACATGTAGGGTTAGGCTTAGGCTTAAGTTAGGGTTAGGGTTAGGGTTAGGCTTATTCACTCCCTCAATATATAGAGGGAGTGAATAAGCCTAACCCTAACCCTAACCCTAACTTAAGCCTAACCCTAACCCTAACCCTAACCCTAACCCTAACTTAAGGTGGTTGGAAAGGCTATTTTTGCACCAATTCTTTTCTCAGAGTTAATGTCAAGTTTCAAGTGTTACAATAAAGATATTTAGTTCAAATTTTCAGGATAACTCCCTTAGTTAATATTTTCTCCAAAGAATATAAAAATTGTATATTTGCAGCCATGATTTTGATATATGACATCAGTAAATATTAAAATTTAATTTTTCATAATTTTTTTTACATATTTGAATTTAATAATAATTGGATAGTATTAATATTACCAAATTAGTTATAAATATGTTGACACTATTTATTGTAAGATTTGTACGGCAGGATTTGTAAATAAAATTGTTTTTATGATTTTACATGGGTTTATATATCAAAAAATTATTAAAAATTCTTTCAAATTTCAAAATGTGATATTTCAAAAAGTACTTCAAATACAGGAAAATTGTGCCGTACAAATCTTATCTGTAACCTTGTTAATAGGCTGTAAAAATTCCATGTCCATATCTCATTTCAAAGTTGGATTAAATTGGTATACAATTATGTAGGAAAACTGTTATTCTGTCAAAAATGTTGAAAACAAGCCATATTTGCACCCCTCTTTTGAAGTCATAGAGCAGTTTTTTTGGTTAATCTCACTTTTGACACCTCTTTGACACTCAAAGAATCTAAAAATGCATTTACAATAGCAGTCACTCACTCTGAATGCCAGCACCGCCTTGTCAAACTTTCCTGAAAAACAGCAAATAATGACTTTCCTTTTTCAAACATTTTATTAAAAGCTAGGGGACCTCTACCATAGTTAATACACTAAGGACTCCCCAACTTCTTCTTATTTGGTCAGTTTTTCAGAAGTTTTAACAGGCTATAACTCTGCAATGCCTTTGTGCCCAAATGTCTAGTTTTTTTTTATTCCACAGAGAATGTTGACTACTTTTATATTTTAATAGTTTTGTTGAAAGTTATAACTGACGCTCTAGCCTTTTCAACCACCTTAAGCCTAACCCTAACCCTAACCATCGGAAATACTTATCAACAAACAAACAAACAACAAATATATAAATAAACAAACAAACAAATAAAAACTGCTCTTTATTGACAAATATTAACAAAACAGCTTTTCGCTGTTATTTTATTAAAAGTAACAAATAAACAAACACAAACATACACACAAACAAATAGACACAAATAAACAACAAGCCCGAGTACCCTGTGGTGTATGTTTCTCCAGACAATGTACAAGTACATGTGTGTTCAGTCAGATTCAAGCCCAACCAATAGTGAATTTAGGATTTTGTTTCATCTCACAGGCAAAAAACATTTAAATGTAGAGATATGCCCATTGTCTTATTTTGAGCACAATTGTGTGGTAGTATGTTTTGGCAGGTATGATTTCCTAAAATTTATTTTTGAATATTTTTGAACTTAGTGCTTAGTGAGTTAACGTCCATGTACATGTACATGTAAGTGTCATGTCTACAGTTCCTCAGTTTTTGCAGGCCTTCAAATGTTCAAGTCTGTTAAAATACAACATGCAGGAGTCAACCAACTTGACCTAATGGTGAAATTTGAACCTGACAGGGTTAAAGCTACTGCATGTACACTAATTCCATACAGTTTGAAAGGGAAACTATTCACAATGATGTAAATCATGGTAGACTAAAATCACTTGCCTCTTTGCATGCACCAACAGTTGAAGGCAGTACAGTAGTTACCCTGACATTTACAGCTAGACATACTTCAGTGTAGAATACACTGATACTGATACCTAATACTATGATTACAAAGACAGGTACTCTGCTTCATCAACTACATGTACCATCATATTTCACTGGAATTTCTCCCAATGCCAATCAAGTATGTGTACTCTAAATGCGTGTTTCACTTGTGTGACTGAAAAGCATTTGAGAGGTGTGGAGGACTTCCTGTGTTTGTAAGATTTTCCACATATTACTGTAAACTTCAAAAAAGTGGGAATCAGTTTCTAGGACTATTCATATCAACTTTTTGCTGTGAGAGTTGAAAACATTCAGCAACCACACAAAACAATACTCTTCATGTGGAGCAGTGCAAAAGTGACAAATATTGAACATTATAAAATATATTCATATTGGTAATGGTGGCTGTTTTATAAGAAACAGATCATAATAAATAGGTGTAATTTGCTGTAAACTGTAGTGCAGACTTTTACAGTATTTATGTTTTCAACAGCCTTCAAATGTTCAATATTATGTTAAAATACACCATATGGAATATGTTGTGTTTCATTAATTTTAACCATCTTGACCTGATGGCGAAATGTGGACTTGGCAGGAAAACCCTTTTCCTGCCATACAGTATCACTTCCCCATCAGCCAAGTCAGTAAAAAGCGGAATTGAGCCAAAACATGACGTATTTTCACCTGCTTGGCTTGGTCTGTTGTAGCATCTGTAGTCCACAAAAATCAAGTTATTTAATATAAAAATAGAATAAAGAAATGTTGATATGCACAAACCTTTCACCTAAAAACTGTGACAGCCAACAATCTCATTCTCAGTACAACACACAAAAACCAATGACTGTCAATGGATTCCACCATTGATGACCATTACAAACAGTAAATATGTACCACATGCCATGATGGTTCTAGGCAAGTTTTCAGAGGCTGTCTAATTACATTGGCCAGCCCGCAATATGTGCTGTTAAATCTGTTCTCAACAATTCAACAGAAAACAAAACGTTGTACAAAGCACATTGTACACTGAAGCTCTAACCTTGCCAGGGAAATTTGAACTAATATATTTATATAAACCAATATTTATATAAACCAATATATTTATTAAACTCTGTTTTGACTGGTTGAAGTCTAAGAGGATTTTCATGTACATTGTAAATACACATAATATTATATTATGATAAATTTTGGCAGAATGCTATATTTAAATATGAAAATCAGTTTAACATGCATCACATTTTAATCCTCATCCTTGGTTGAACCTGCCCCAAGTCAGTATTCATAGAATGTAAAATACAATGGTAGTGAAACCAACTGCAGGAGTCGTAATACAACATGAGAATATTTTGCATTTTAAATGCAAAATATTCTAATATCATATCATTACCAGTATATTGATGACACAAATAAAGCGATGTAATTGGTTGAGACGTGAAAAATAATTATGCTACATGTGTGATATATGATGATTGGAACACATACAAGCTATCAGCTCAAGAAAAAAAATCCTGTTTTGACGTAAAGTTTCAAGCCAGAATTTTGGTATACTAGCATGATATAATGGCAGTAAACCATCCAAGCAACAGGTACATGAATACGATTTGGTTTTGACCAGTTCACTCATATATACACTCACTAAATCATTAACTGGTCAAAATCTCGTGGTATACCCTGGCTTGGTGTGGTTTGTCGCTTAATTATATCATTTATGTAATGACTTATAATCTAGACAAGAGTAATAATTATTAGGTGCTTTAGGGTGTGGCTGTACAAAGCTGTTGTCATATTTGAATGCATTGCACAATTGCTTCTACGATCACCATTTGCAAGCTTACTTTCTGTGTACTTCATGTAGAGTGCCAGCATTTCAAATATTGACCACCCATTAGGCAAGCCAGTCCAATATATTCATCCAGGTTGTCTGGTCTGGTTACCAGGGTAGTCAGTACAAGTCTTTGTTGGACAAGGTCAGATTATAAAGCAGTCAGTCCTGTGAGTTGACAGTTAATTCCTGATTTAGATAAAATCTTTACAGGTCACTGATCACTTTGTAGTAACACTTTGTAGGAACAATCAAGTCAAAATCAGCATCTTCCAGGATGTTATTTTCAACAAAGAGTTGTAGCTATCAGACAAAGAGTAGCAGCTATCAGATCAAATGTCATAGACGTGTCAAATCTTGTGCAGAACTAATCAGATGATCATAAAGAAAATGCTGAGATTTTCATTTCAGACTTGTTTATACAGTCATGAAATGTCTTTTTTCTGACAATCAAAGTGGAAGATTGTGCAAGTAGAAAACATTACCGGTACTTTCAAAATACAATTATTGTGGCAGTTGTCATTAGAATTCAGTATACATGTACAAATAACAAATGCTTATGATAACATCACTGAATGCTTTACCATCCACATAAATGTTGTATGTCAGCAGTGTTCCAGCTAATGACATTGAGTAATATAATAAATCTCAGTGTCAAAGGTTTGTTGTCAGAAAGTTGATACATAGACTCTAGACACATTAATAGATCATGATGACAGGAAACAAGCAAGAAAATGTCATTCACATCACAATGTCATCTTCCATTTTAAAGTATTTTCCTTTGTCTTCTTCAGTAACCTTAAACTGGAACTCTCATCAAATCCATCCAGAACTGTAGATTTAATGGAAGGTCATTACGTTTCTCCAGGCATAAGTAACTCTAGCCGATAATGAGGAATTATTACAACATTGAGAACTACTTTGTTCAAGAGTAATATAACAATACATTTGTATTGAGTTACGAAGGAGTTTGTGTATTGTACAGTCAATTTGAACAAAAGTCTGTGCTTCAGCTTTCAATCTTTACTTTATGAGTCACCGCTGTAGCAGCCTAATGACTTGGGTGTTCAGTTGGTGTGATATTCTCTGAACAACATGTTGTGGTATGTGCCCAACCCAAAATCTGAAGAGAAACTTATGTAAGCACACTTTCATTATTACAGGCTACTGATGAAATAGGTGTGTCTTATTTTACACACAAGTGTTGCTAAAAGTACTTTGTGGTAGATGGGTAACCTCATCCCTACAAGACCCAATATAATGGTACGGCTATGTTGCCTTTTCTGATTTTCCCATCAAAAGTAAGTAGTTCGCACCTCAGTAGCCGGGTTTATACCACAGAATTTACAAAAAATGATAAAGAATTGACCATTTCAACAGCAGAGAATGTTTTACACCTGTCATTATTGTATATAATCAGTTGCCGGTCTTTGAAACCCCACTACCTAGATGACTGTATATATGGAAATGTTATATAAAAATAATTATTATCTAATAATATAATAGACACTTATGGCATTCGCAATATAAACAGTGCAACAATTGTACTTGTTGTAGTAATAGTGATACTAGCAATGGGCATGCATGTCATAGTGTATGGTTATTGCCTGTTTACTGACTGTAACTTGTATATTATAATGTTGACTGAGTTATAAACATTTATTGAACTCTGTACAGCATTGTGATGGGTGAATAATGTGATTGCGTGTCTGCGTTTACTTTCTATTGATTCAGTTGTATGGTTTCAGTCAATCATTCCACACAGATAGCAGAGTAGAGTCAGCTGTGCTCAAATACAGAGTAAATGTACATATAGATATTTGCAGTGAAAGAACTGTCTCTCAACACAGGCTCAGTGCATACAAAACCCATGCAGTCAGTGTTTATAGAGTATGAATTGTCAACACAGCTTTTGTTTACATCATTGGTAAAATTGTTCACAGACTTGAGTTTAGCTGTGGAGGTTTATTTCATAATTTGCAGTCAATACATTAGTGTTAGCAATTTATTGTGGCAATAGAGGAAGATAAGAAAGAAAGGTGATATTTTTACATAGTTGTGACAGCTTTGTACAGTAATCCCCTGAGTCTTTATGACGTTCATCAATGCTACGTTCTTTATAGAATTTTGATAGGCCTGACGTCCTGAGAGCTCTCTCATAACTGTAGATGAAATCTATCATAATGAAATGAGTTTTCAGACATGTCAAATAATGACTGATGTGTAATGTCTGAAGTAATACTTGATTTCTAATTGATGATCAAATAGAATTCAGTCGTTAGAAGACAAGTGATATACAGTTTTTACTGTTCAAAATACACAGAACAGAATTACCAATTCTAGAAAAATCAGTGATGTTGTAAAATTTGCCCTCTAATGATGACGTTTAACTGCCTTCAGAATTTCTTGAAGGAAAATAATTTTCTTCATTCTTTTATACCCAGAACATTAAAATGTTGATGGAACTTTACATCTGGGTTGATGTAAACTTGGAATTATGATTTGCAGAAAGTTCAATCATGTTAATATTGCTATATGTAACCATAATCGCAAGTGAGTGAAATCTTTAATCCATTTATATCTCTAGGCAGAAGTTGACATGTAACGTTATTATATTGACTTGTATAGTATATAACAAGCTGAACTCAAGGTGACTTGTACTTTGACCAGGGCTGAATAGTTCTGTCAATCTGATCTACACACTTAAACGGTGTGTATATCATCAAGGCCCATCATCAACCATTGAGAATACATGTATACAGTGCAGGCTGTGAACGACATGTATTACTCTATTGTATTTTGTTGTCAGAATTTTAGAGCAAATGATACATTTATGATTTAGTAAAATTCAAAACTAACCATTTACAAATCCATGCAGGAACTGCCCTATTGTTTGATAAATGTCATGCTACCATTTAACCTTGTAGTAATGCAGGTATTTGATTGAATACTAACTAGTCTTCAAGGAATCATCACTTTAGTGTTCATATTCTGATAGCAATATGTAAAGCATATTTTATCACACATTATATCTTGTCTATATGCCACATAGTTATATCACAATTTGATCATATCAGAATTTATTCAGCAATACTTTCATGCGTCACATGGTTAAAATCACCTCACTATTATACATGCAATGGTTTGTAGTGAGATAAAAACGGGCGGCAACATGCTGCGGGTACGTCAGCTCTTTGCTCATAATCATTACGAGATATTTACTACGGTGAATTATGACGCACTACCTTTCTCAGAATAGGTACATGAAAACTATAGAGGAAACAACAATAGTAGAAAGGTACCATTACTAAAACCAACATTGGAAATATCAATTAGTAAATTACAACACTGATTCCTCACTGATAGTTCTGGGGCTTATACACCTGATGTGATTCCAATGAAATACACCTAACAAAACAGGCATAAATACCGGTATATGTGCTTTAAATAATATGTTTATGTTTAGGTTGAATTTAACACCAATAGTACAAGATAAAGTGAAGTATATTACATTTTGGCATCTTGATATGCAACAATAGCATTATGTATATCATCAAACTATATTCATGAAGTGTTTTGAAATAGGTTATCTTTTGAAGCTGTATTTCTAACACGCGGACACCTCAGTTATTGACAAATATGTCATATATAGGTAACTTTGTCCTCACATTTAGTTGATCTGTATCCCTTTAAATATCATATTGAGTATCAAATCATGCAACCTCAGGGTTCTCCAAAGTGGATTTTTAGGGATTGGACACCCCTCTGATTTTCAGGCAATGTTTTCAGTAATATACAAAATATTATTTTACATAACAAAAGAATATGCAAATGATGCAGTGTTATCTAAATTGGCTGCCTCTCTATCTTTGCAAGTTGTTGAGAACACTGAACTCTCAATGACCATTGACAGCTGTGTCCATCCACATAAATTATTATTATTAATCATCTTTCGGTGGTACCTTTTGACACTAAAATATGAAATTATTGTACAAGCGCTGATATTGCTACCCTGGTAATTGCTGGTTGCTACATGTAAATGAGGGGATTATAAAACTAACCTGTCACATAAGCAATCCAATACACTGTAGCAACTGTAGCTTGAATATTTTGTACACAATACTGACAGACAGCAGTCAGAGTGATATTGCAGGGTTAACATTGTGTCAATTGGGCAATTCTCTGACTGAGAAATAATACAGTGATACTTTGATGAAAGTTTATTGTCAGCTACTTTGTGAAATGCTCTCCTGAGTCCGTTCACTCCTGAAAAGTCCTTGAATTTTAATTAAAGGCTCCTGGAAAGTCCTGGAAAAGTCCTTATATATGGAATTGAGTCCCAGAAAATTGATAATCCATCCACAAATTTCAAAAATGACAAGATAATTAGTTGTGATAATGATACATAAAATGATACATAAGAATGATAGGTTGTAAGAATGATATCTGGTAAACAGTATGTTGGTCCTCAAAAAGTCTTTCATAGTCCTTGAATGTTAAGTTACTTTGAGAGTATACATCTATACAGCCTGGCTCTCTCTCTTTAATACTATAAATCAGTTATAAGATATTGAGTATTCCTTAACTTATCAAACCATGGAGTGGAAAGAACATACAACAAGAGTCAGAGATGAAATCTATATGGTCAGGTAGGCCCATTCAGTTGTAAATTGTAATTGAGATGGAAATTCAGTCACATTGCCAACAAATCCTAGTATTCTCTTGTTCACATTGGCTTGAGGAAAAGAAGATCAGCTAAATAACCTCAGCTGTACTGATAGCCCTATCAGGTCTGCCCAGGATTAGAATATCATGTATAACGTGTGTTTCAGAATTAGCCTCTACTCTTCTGCAAAATTGTTATAAATGAGAAAAATCTTTGAAAAATTTATGATCACTTCTTTACACACCTCAGTCAGTGTAGGATCTAGCCCCCTTTTTGTGCTGGATTTGAGGGTTTGATCTTAAGACTGAGCAAGCCTGTATCCCAGAATTATTCAGCTGAATGGCAAGCAAGAACAAGCCCACACATTCACCACATCTGGCATTTTATTGAACAAGTAAAATACAACATAAACGCATATGTTATCAAACATTTTACTTTCTATTGTTTGATATCAGTTTATTTTGTCATGACAAAATTTCAACACGGAAATCATAAACATACTCGAATTATTTGATCTACGTGCCTGTTTTAAAATTATGCTGAAAAACCCCCAGTACATTATCATATCTTAAACACTTTGACATGGTTTAAAGTGAAAGCCAGCCTCTATATCCATTATAGCATAGTCTGATAGAATGAAAGGTGTTCCTGCAAACAAAAGAATGATAGAATGTTCATATTTCATACAATTGGATTATCATAACGTGATTACATAACTAGATCTGTGAAATTTACTGGTCTAGTCCTTGTCTTTGTGTTTACTTTGACTGTACATGTCCAGTAGACTATAAGGTCATTGTAAATATAACACCTTGAAATGTTACTCACTTATAGAGCCAAACACTTCATCCAAAGAAACAACCTATGATTTATTGTTGATTGATACTTTTCATACTGTTTCTATAATTACAAAGATTCCAAAATATTTGACACAGACATGCCTTTTGTGCAGTTTTTGCCTCAAAAAAGTAAGATACTGACCGATTCAAGAGACACATGAAATAAAAAAATTCAAAATTCTCAGTGTAAAACATTTTTGTGCTGCCATAGATCAGTTTACATACTACCTATCCATATGCAGATAGCAGCACAATGCCTGGCTTTCAACACTGCAAGTTATCCTGAAAGTGGTACATTACACAAATCAATCTTCAGGAAATACGCCAAGACAGAACTTCAGGATGACTCATAGAAGTCCCTCAGAAACACTTTACTGAGAAGCTATCCTTCATTCCATGTCAATGTGGCTCTCGTATGCTTTGATGTGTTGATTGCCCCTATTACCCACAAATATGCCATTTATTAATTTATTGTCAAATATATTGCCATCATCATTACAAATGATATATGTAAATATATGGTTCATTTACTATCCAGTATGGTGATACTTACATGTACCCATAAAATTAAATTTTGACCTGAAAATTCTCTCCATAATGTACGTTGTGATATGCTGAATTTGGTAAGAATTTTGCCCTGCAATGTATCAATCTACATGCTAGTGTTGTACTCAGTAAGTACGTTGTTGAAGTTATAAGAACTGAACACAGAGGGGAACATTTATAGGCGGTTGAAGTGTGGTATTTCAAGAGATGGCCAGACGATAGCAAGCCTAATAGCTTTGATCATGTGCTTGACTTGAAGTACATAATGGACATCTCAATCAGTTAGCAGTCAATACTATTACTTGTTATCAAGTACCGATATGTAGACAACACTACCAGTGTACACTGTACTGCACCCATGTTTTGCATCATCTTCGAGACTGTATGTTGTTGCCTGAGTTAATGTTTGTTATCATTTTCCTTGCAAGACATTCAGTTTGCCATTTTATCCATGCCAAGGACACATCTGTTTCATTGACATATACAGTGGAAGTTTGGATACCGAAAATAGAATTCAATACTGCATATGCCTTAGTCCCTAGACATGCCTGACTTCTTGGCCTGTTATTTATTTACTGCTAAGAAAATATACCCTGAAGGGTAAAGGTGTAGGAAATATGTACCTAGAGAAATGTACAGAAAGCTGAAATATCTCACTTAGGTTTCTGAAAAAAAAGTTATTTTGCATGTTCTAATAAATCAGTCGTATTTTGTTTGTAACTGATAAACAGAGCATGAGTTTGACAAAGAAGTGTCCAATGTTTACCATTGAAAGAGAGAGACAGAGTGTTCACTTGACTTCAAGTGATCATAAATTTGATGTGACAAGTATTCAAACCACTTGCCCTAGAATTCATCTCCTGGATTGTATGTAGGTCACAACCCTAGCACTTGACCTGCAGAAAGGAAAAATCAAATACTATGCTTTTTTCTCAGTAAATAATGTAACGAAGTCACAAAGGAGTGAAAAAAAATTCTGTTTCTTTTTAACTTGTACATGTAAGTTGTAGATTAGAATTAATGCTAAAACACATGAGTTTATGAAAACCATGATGGCACTGTGCATCATGTGTACAAATTTTAATTCACAGGATAATTTTTCTCTACGTCTAATGCTATGCTGAAACTTGAGTCCAGTGATTAACTCACAGTTTTAAGAGATTACAGTTATATTAGCTCACATTTGGTTTTACCAATGTGAGTTTATCGTAAAGGCTGAAGTCGATGGCGTCTGTGTGTATGTGTGTATGTATGTGTGTATGTATGTATGTATGTATGTATGTATGTAGTACAGTATGTCCGTCAACATCAAAAACACGCAAACCGCTGCACGTTTCAGCTTGGTATTTGGTGTGTGGATGCATCCTGGGCTATATATTTTGTTCAAATGAAGTCTGCATTGCCAAAATTATGCAAATGAGCTTACAAAATGTGAAAATGGTTAAGAATTAATAACTCAAGAACCGCTTTTTTGATTGCTTTGAAAATTTGTGTGCAAGTACCTTAGGTGAACCTTATACAGTTTTATGAATATTGTGAAGATATCCTTAATTTTGTATTTTTGCTTAATTTTTTTGTGATTTTTCTCATTTTCAGTAAAAATTTTTCTTCTCTGAAACCGCCAGCCCAATCGATCTCAAATTTGGGTCGTCTCTTTGCGAGGGTGTTACTCTTCCAATTTGTTGAAATTATGACAAAATTGGGAAAATTACTATTTTTAAGCAATTTTGTCATTTTTGGTCAAAAAATCTTAGACAGTATTTCCTTTTTTAAACCCTGGACAGACAGCTTTCATATCTGGTACACAGACGTACAGAGATGACAATAGTTAGATATGTGGAAATTGTCCTGAAATATAAAAAATTGTATTTTAAGACAATATTGTCATTTTGGTCAAGAAAACTTTATCTCAAAAGTACTTGTTTGATAGCTTTGTAATTTGGTATAAAGTCCCTTTTGATAGCTTTGTAATTTGGTATACAGTCCCGAAAGATGTTATTAGATAAATTTTCTGCTCAAAGTGTTGGGAAACCCCAAAATTTGTATATTTTAGGTACTTTTCTCAGTTTGTGACCTTAAATGACCTACACCAACCCAGGATATGTTGTGAGACAATTTTGAAGGCTGTGAACATAATTTTGTCATATTTTGTACCAATTTGTAGGAAAATTTGATCCAGAAAACAAAGCTGAGGTGATTTTTTTTTTATTTTGGACCAATTTTTGCAACTTTTCTATGTAAGACATACAAGAACTGATGAGAAATTTGGATCCAGGATAATTCCAGATGTTGTAATCACCGCCAACAGTGGAAGGCATTTCACTATCGGTAACTTACTTAAGTGCTGTTTACATTAGAATGATAACACTCATGGCATTAATTAAAAATCTCCAAGGTTGTAAATGTACTTCCTGTCATTTGGTCTTATGTATACCAAGGGGTGGAACATTTGATATTCAGGAGGGGGTAGGGTCTAGAAGATCGATGATCCAGCATTACTTTTTTACCAGATCTCTTGTGCATTTTTGCCCACTCCACCTTTTCTTTTTTTATCAAGCCTTATCTATTTTTTGTTGTTGACATTTGCTCATGTATGTAGGATCTGCTTGTCCCACTGCTATAAAAGTTGATATGCATGTTCCTAAAGATGAATGACCTCCAGTACCTAAGTTGCAGACCTTATTTGCTTTTGTCATTCTTGTTTTTTCTTGTTTAAATATTTCTTGAATGGACCAATTCAAACCGAATGTGAGCACAATTAGTGTCCTTGACGGTATTTTTCTTTCAGCTGTTATCTATATACTGGTATTGCATACTTGTTGTATACAAGGTAGTGAGACTGTCAAAGTAGCCAAGGTCAGGCAGTGTAACACTAAATATGTTTATAATTGTTGAAAAATGATAATATGTCAAGATGTAAAAATGTAAATTCTACTCCTGACAGCAACAATGTATTTCAATAATATGATTTACCGGTATTGTTTTAAGTGTCTTGATTAGATATGGAAACTGAAAATTTCCAACAAGATTTAGTACAGTGGTTTACCATGTGTAACATGGAGGTACAGTACATGTACCAAATTGGTAACTCCAAGCACCAAGAGTTATAGCGCATACAATTTAAAAGTCATTAGAAATATGTCCTTTTCATCAATAATTAATTGTAATAATTTGTTCCTTTTTTGAAAAAATTAAGATGACTATTTTCACTCCAGTTGGATGCTTGTTTTCATCTCAAGTCCAATGTTAAATACAAATGTATTTGTATAGGCATTCATGAGTCATACAATTGATTTTATCCAGTCCAGTGAGCAAAGCTATGCACATACTTTGTACTATTCTGTCTCATCAATTTTCATTTGACAATTGTTCATGCCAGAAAGAATAATTTACAGCTCCCTTTTGTGGTCAGCCTTGGCAGTGAGTGCCAGTTCACAGTGTGCATATACCATAAACAATATCTGTGGCTGAGAAAACAAATGTAATGCAGGTTCATTTACTGCAGACCAGGAGTGTAAAAGGAAAAGTTATACCAACAGTACAGTATCTGATCAGTCTACAAAATCACTATTTTCTTTCCCTAGTAGGAATTACAAAAACTGGTCAGGTGACTATCAAGGAATCTACACCATGTCCCTAAATGAGCATCTAATGTTCCAGACATTTACTGAATAGTAAATAGCCTGTGGTTGCATTGGCTGTCATTGCAAGCAGAATAACATGGTTCCTGACTCTTTCATAGCTCCCTTGTTTACGACGCATATTCAAATCTCAGCTTTACCCATACAAAGATGCGGCCTCAATCACAGGCACATAGACTGTGCAGTGTACATTAATGTAACAGGCCCTTTTTCTGCGTGTATACCATATCCAATACTCTGTGTGTCTGTGACCTCAATGGTTGTGCTCAATGAGTTGTTAAGACATTACATATACATGTACATAGCAATATAGCCTTGCTGGCTATGCCTTCTTGCTGAACAATGCTGAAGACATCAAATGCGACAGCGAGGGAGCACCACATGCATCCCAACCAGCAGGATTTGAGAAAGTCTAGTTGATATTGGTATTCGGATGATGGGATTTGTTGTCAACATCTAAGTACTGGTACATGTACATATAGTCATGCATATTGACCAGATAAAATGTCACAAAATAGACATGATGTACTCACCACATCGTTTTTGCTGTGTAATCATCGAAATTATTTAGCATGTATTTAGGAAAGCTCCTATGGATTTTGAAATAGGGCAATATACAAATTTTTAATGATAAAAGTACTGAACTGTCAAAGGAACAACTTGGCTTTCATACATGGAAATGGAATCATATCAATTCTAGTAGCTTTACTGTCACAGGTCATTGACCCTTTGGGTATGGTCGATGAAACAGTGACGTCAAGGGGTTTAGGAAATACCAATACAGTATCTATTGACCAGTCTAGTTTCCTGTGGTATACTATGTACATGTTCTGTATGGCATCAGTGAGTCACAATTCACATCCATTTGTATACACTGCACATAGCGCTGATAATACCAGGTGATAATATTGAGCCATGCTATGGTTCTGTACATTTCACTACAGGACAGGTGTAGAGACAGCATTTGTGTTGTCAATCATGTTAAACATGGCAACTTCAGTCATTGTTTGGTTTTAGAATAATTTGACCTCTGTGGGCAGGCCATCAAATATTCATCCAAACAGAAATCATGTGAAAGGAAGTGATGTGAAGATTAACAAAGCACATACAGACCCGTACAGTGTGCATAAAGTATTATTTATTGAATATTTAACTAGTACAGTAGAAATATCCATAGATTGGTTACTTCCAAGAATTTGATTCAAAGAGAGTCAGAGGATTTCAATTTTATTTAAATTACAAAGATTGACTTTCTAGTTTTGCGAATTATTCATCGCAAAAAAGAATGATAAATGCATTATCTTTAACTCTTTATAACTCATAATCAAATGATTATTAAATTCAATTTCAAGTAATGAATCATTTATAATCATCAGCTTCATATCTACATGTATAGGTGGATTATTTTGTGCTATCATCTCAGGATGAATGTAGAGAAGTATATGTATGTCAATAACACAGCTGTGTGTATATACATTGACAGACTTCCATGATTGTTTAAATGGACCATTGCTTGTAATATTGACTCTTGTCTGATTTGTGATCACAGGTCATTGACATTTCACTAAGTCAATAGTTGGCCATAATGACATGAGGATTATACTGTCATGCTTGTTATGTGTAGTAATTACTCTATATTGAATTGGGAAGACCTATCCCCACTGACTTATTTGTTGCTTTTATACATAATTACTGGAATTAAATTCTCAACAATGTCCTCTAAGAAATATGTAATTGAAGTTGGTCATCAATATCAACATTCTAAAATTTCTAGGGTGAACATCACACTTTTATGTTTCTCTGCAAGTAACGGAGTATTTTAGATTCTAATCTTTTATAATAGCAATTTTGTAGAATGGAGAAATCAAACAGTCATTTTTATATGGAACAGATACTTGTATATCATCAGCTCTATTCCATTTCATCACTGTATCAATCACAATTGTGAACAAATTAATTCAAATCTAGGCTTAAATTCAGTTAGCAGCAATAACATTTACATAATATAATATAATATAATATAATATAATATGATATATAATATAATATATTATATTACCATGCCCTGTCCATTGCGTTTTAATCGGTCGAGCTGAACCATGTGACTACCCACAAATACACAGTAATGGTTTGTTTTCATGCCTGTGAATATGAATAATAGTGTAAACATAGTAACTTTATGGCTAAAACAAAAATTCTGATTTGTATGAAGATCATAATCAACCATAAAATAAAATGGAGCACTTGTAGGCCAAGGTAAGGCGCTTTTTTTCAAAAAAATCTCCGGATTTGCAAAATGTTTGCAGTGCGCACACTGCTCACTGACAGGTTCTGGGGCCCCGCTGTTTCGCACGGGAAATTTTCGTAAATTTTGACGGTTTTTGGGGTTCTTTGATAATATAATTGAAATAACAGACTCCACGCTGACCATTAACGTTTATTTATGGGCGCGGGCGAGAGGAAAGCCAAATTAACGGGCTCGGCAAGCCTCGCCCGTTAATTTTTGGCTTTCCTCTCGTCCTTGCCCATAAATAAACATTAATGGTCAGCGCGTCGCCCGTTATTTCTATAATATAATATAATATAATATAATATAATATAATATAATATAATATAATATAATACAATATAATATAATAATACAGGCCATCTTTCCAAGATAAAAACCAGGCAATTTAGCATGATTTTCTAAGTGTAGAATATGAAACTGCATTTTAAACAGAACAAAAAATAAATACTGTAAAATACAGTTACCTCTAAGGGGAACTTTAATTCAAACGTGTTGAATTTGTAATGATTTCAAAGGTATATTTGAATATGTGTTTGATATGATGGGTAATTACTGAGATTGAAGTCGGCTTATGAACATCAACACCAGGTACAAAAGTTGCCTGTCATAGTCAGCACTCAGAGTGTAGCTCTATACAGTACATTGAAATACTTGTGTAAGGAAATGGGATTTGCAGGGTATGAGGAATAAGATGAGTGATGTGAATGGGCCTGCTATAAAACATTACAGTCTTTCACACAGATGACATATCTGTTAACAGCAATATATTATCAACATAAAGAATATATGGCTATTAAGTTCCAGCAAGCAGGATTTAAGACACACCAGTGAACCCATTGGGAGTACTTATACATGTATATGGACACAAAGTTCTTGCAAGCAGGAATAGATAAAGACCATTTGACACTCAATGGTGTGTAAAAAATTGTGAAGAGAAATAGAAAACATTGGTAATTGATTATCTCAGTAGTTCTGCGATGATAAAGAAATATGCAACAGTGAAAGTGGCTTGGTCCTTTGAGGAATTAATAATATATGCAAAAAGACTTTCCATTTAGCTTATGATTGATCTCTCTCTATGGATGGCAATTGTCTTCAATAGTTTACCCTACAGGTATAAGAGGGAAAAATCAATAATGGGCATGAATTACTTTGGATGCACAGGGGATCTATTAAAGTTACTGCACTTCTACTGTTACTTGGGTAATTTTTTCTTGACCAGTATACACACATTGCTACATGTGTATGTGTATTTTATAGAATGTTCCCAGAATTACAGGGTCAATATTTTACAAAGTAACATGAAACTTTACTTTTTTCAGTTCATTCTGTATCAGAATATTCTCCAGTTGTGTAATTTCAGTTTCTAGTAATAGTGCAAGGGCAATTAGAGGAAGTTCCTGTGTAGAGCTGTAGTATAATACTAGTAAATGAAACATTTTATCTTCCTTTCATTCATCTTTTCAGAGATGTCTGTATGGGGCTTTTGATGTTATGTACCATTTTCAGGTTTAAAAACTGTTGTTACTAATCAAAAGTGGCAAAAATGCGTACCTAATACAAGGTTTCAAAATCAGTATGTAGCTGGTAATATTGATACAGCTTCATTAGGAGTTTTATTTTTGTATTTTTCAAGATCAGTTTTACATACTGTAACACAAGAAAAAGAAACTAGTCCCTCTCTGCGTCAGGATGTATAAACATGTAAATGTACCATCCACATATCATTCATATGATGAATTTATTAGAAGGGTAACCTTACTCTCTGAGGATATATGTAACAATATATGAAAAATACATAACAAAATTTTCAAACTGTTAATTTCACCAGCAAGTCATAATATAATCTCTGTAAACTTTTAGACAATCTGAATTTTGATTGGATCTTTGGATAATCAGTAACTTCATCTGTTGTAATTTAATTAAGATGGGTCTTGCTCAAAATTCTGGCCCACAAAAACCAACAATTATCTTTCATGTGGAACTGAATGGCATAGTTGTCAGGGCATTTTAATACAAAGACCTCGGTACACATTTGTAAAATAAACATGAAAAATAATTAGTTGATATGCAGGTAGGAAATGAGTTGTTGTCAAAACAACATAACAGTAACACTATTTGATTTTACTTGTGACATGTTCCCCTATTTCAACACACAGGATTTATTTTGCGCCTTCAATTATGATGGGTTTATTGATGTCACATAAAGTGTGTCCTCAGTTTTAATTGGATAATTCAAATCACATGGTTATCACAAGTGACATCTGGTAAAATAGCAATGAAACATGGTCTTTGTAATCAGTGTTTTTAGACTGGATATTCCACAATGAGTTGGTTAATGCATGGTCAAGGTTGGTTTTGTAAAGTGAGATCCCTTTCTGTTGAGTTGAAATTTCTTTCTGCCCGGCTCATTGACGCTATGCACACATTCCCTACAGACCTTAATATGTTACAAGTAATTCTGTTTGACAGATGTGTTCTCATTTAAACGGTGACATGTAAAATGTACAATTTATGATAAAGGTATCATACTTTATAGATTTTAATTACAAGGGTAAAAATAATAACACCAAGCGAAGTAATATTTTGGTGTCTAGTATCCAGACCTGTACTTTCTTTGACCTGCAGACCTAGGGTTTGAACATTTTCATAGTGATGTGTAAATTTATCAAATATTTTCATTTGCCTAGTGTCAAATTCAACTGATAAAAAAGAAGACAAAATTTATAGCTTGACTAGGCTATGCAGAAGGAATGCTAAGGGAAAAAGGAAAAATGTTCCTTTTCTGTGCTATTGTAGCTGAAGACATTATGTGCATTAAACTCTAAAATAATAAGATTCTTAGTCAAGCTATAAAATACTGTTTATTCAATATTATTCAATCACAATAAAAAACAAACACACCCTATGACCCTGTTATCTATATAATTGCTCTTAAGTATAATATTGGCCCTAATAGGTTATACTTCATCATCATTCATAATGTAAAGTGCATAGTCAAATTTACAAATACCAGTAAACATACTGTCAAGAATATTCATGTCAGCATGATGGTGCATGGTAGTGTTACATCAACTGAAAATGACAGTTTTGATGCTCACATTTTGCTTTCATAAGACAAATGCAAAGAACTTTCCAAATGAATCAATCAACAACTGAACATTTGGTGCAACTGTCATGACAATTTCTGATCATCATGGTGACTGATCTAAATTGACATGATGATTGTGACAATTCTGTGTTTTGTGTGTATCACTGTCAACCACAAGTGTCTGTGATTTGATGTATGCCAGCTAGTATGAACATCACCGGTATGCATTTTGAATGAAATGATTCTGGCATGGTTTGCTGTATTAAACAAAACTCAGACGCGTTTGGTTTTTACCACAAAATATCTTAGACCACAGATGGCATTCAGTCCCACAAAATATGCACTTGAATGTATATACTGTATGTGGTAAAACAGTGAATCCTGTATGCTGTAACCAGAAAACTGTTGATAGTGGTATAAGATATGACTATAGAGCCATGCAATATACCTCACAAAGTTGTCCACCATGTTAGCATTGATATGCCTCACCAGTGAGTTCAATACCCAGTACATGCAAAGGGTGTAATTTGCAACATTAATTGCTATTAGCATTCATTAATGAGGTAACTGATTGTGTAAATTGTGTTGAAAGTGATATTGATTGGGCAAAATACTGTTCACATGTCAAATTTGCATAGCTATGGAACAAAGAATAAAAAGACAACAGAGCTGTTTGATAGAAATACAGTTGATATACACTTCTGTGTTGAGTAATGTGTGATTTTCTCTTCTATCCACAGATAGCAGTTGTTGAAAGACAAGTATTTGATTTCCTTGGTTACATGTGGACACCAATCATAGGGAATTTCCTTCATATAGTATGTGTTATATTGGGAATATTTGGTACATATCAGTACAGACCAAGATTTGTTGCTGTGGTAAGTTCAATTCAATGTCGCAAAATTTTCAATAAAAATACCAACTGAGCACTTTCTCATTCTCAATGTTTTCAGCTAAGAAGAATATTTCATACAAGTGCTTATGGCCTAGATTTTTTACAACAAATTGTAACCATCCATGACTTCAAAGAACATTTTTTGTGATAATGAAGCTTCTTCTTTCCAATCATGTCTTACCTTTTTGCAAGAAAAAAGCTTGATCAGTTTATTAAATGTATTTCAAACTTTCAGAATGAAAATAAATGGTTTATATATGCCAGACTGTGTGATCTTGCCCTTAATCAACTTACTAGAGAGTATGTTAAAATTTAACCAAAAAAAGTGTATTCGATTTGAAGCTAGATCCATTTCCATGTGCAAGAATTGTCATTGAAATTTTTACTCCCGCTGCACTGTACTTACATATCTCATACCAAAGTTATATATGGTAACTATAGAGGGCGCTATAGCTAAATTTGATGTAGTCTATTTAATACTCGAACTCGTCACCAATTGCAAAGAATACAGGAAAACCACCTACTGTAGTTTGAAGTCAAGACCTATTTCTCATGTATGGTGGAAATTTCAAGCTTTTAGTACTGCTATTTCATACTAACTTTTTATTTAGAGGGCGCTGTTGCTGTGCACTTTGTGACTTCTGTTTCACAATAGAAACTTGCACTGCAGAGAGTTACAGGAAATCATCTAGTCTGTTTAGAAATTGCCTTTTTGAACAGACAGTTATATTGATTATATCTGTGTAGGGGCCAAAGAGACAGGATACTGCTACATATATTGCATACAGTTTCTAAAGTCATAATGTCATTACAGGAAGAAAAGTTCTTTTGTTGCAAAACTTGATGTCTTCTATTGCTACTGAAGCCTTGTCTAGTTTTATCTGCAGTGTACCTATCTTTTGCCTTTCAGTACATGGTTTGGCAGTTATTATGGATAGCTTGCAATGCCTTTGTCATCTGTCTTTATCTTGAAGTAGGAATTCTTTCATTAGAAGTAAGTATCATTTCAATTTGGTAAAATTCTCTCCTAATGTAATCCAGGTTTCCTTTCCAACGATTGTCTCATTGATCAGTCAGGCTGATCTTATTATATATCAAAGACTTTTTTCGAACACAAAACACATCGGGTAACTTTAAAGAAATTTTTGAAATTATAATTTCAAAGAACCTTTTTAATTTGCATCACTGAAAATACAAATTCAAGCCTGTGTTTGCAATCGATTTCCATTAACTCAGAATACTCCAAACTAATCTTGTTCAAGGGAATGAGAATTTTGTTGGAAGGTAAGTGTGCTTGGGAAAGACAGTGTTAACTTCTGGCTATCCAGTTAACTAATGTTGCAAGTTAGGCTGATATACTCAGCCAAGATATATACAGCCTCATCATTAGAGATATTTTAAAATGAGAAATCGTCACCAAATTGTGAAGTATGTGAAATGTGTGAAAAATATACAATATAATCAGACATTTTAGCAAATATTTCTGCCAAGTAAACATAAATGAGAAACAACCATGCAATTTGTTCCTTTAAAATCATAATTAGTGTTATCTTTTGTTGCTTAAAATAGCTATTTGTCTATTGTGTCATTGTCTTGGCATATATACAGTATGCCTAACATGTAGGTACAGCTATTGTTAGAAATCATTCATGATTGATAATAACAACACCTGACTTCACTGACCCTAATCAACTGATGCATAGCAGAATCTAATATTCCTTTCAATTTTATGGATACTTTAAACTGTAATCTAAAAATGTCATTATATTCATTGTTTATTTAGCACCTTTCAGTGAAAAGAAGTTGAAAAATATTTCAATGCATGTGTTTAAAAACACTTTAATTCTGCATTGCTATGACGTCTTTTGAAATATGTTAAACCACATAGTCATGGCAACATGGAATCGGTACCTCCGTATTCATTTACATACAAAATAATTGAAGAGATATAGTGTACTGAAAATGATAAGCTATCTCTCTATGGATATACAGATGATTTCTTAGTACATTGTATTTCTAAACATTGAGGGAAGTTCAGTGACAGACAACACACCATGCCACTGGACAACTACTTTCATTAACTGTTCAAGGTAGCGTTCATGAACTTTTGAAAGCAGCAAAGTTACTTTTGGCCAAAGAATCACAGTCAACTGTAAAGAGTAAAGTCAAATAATATCAGCCATTGGCAATGGTATTGTCAAACAAGATATGGCTCTAATGTATACCCATAGGTTTTCAGTTTCTATGGACAGACATTTGTTCATTGTATGTTACTGGTATTACTGGTAGAAACCAGAAATGATATCACTGCTTTCTCTACCTGTACATGGGTGTGATGTCACTTGTCAACCACTTTCACAACATGTTTCAGCGTTCTGACAAACAGACCATATTAACAAGTGTACAAAATTGACAAAATAATCTCCAATGATGGCAGCTTTGTTCCAAGTCATTTAAAATATCTGAAAACTCAAATTGAAAGTTAATTGGATAGAAAGGAATGTATGAATTCTAGACTTGTATTACTAGTGGCAAATATATGTCTATGTATGCAAGCACGCATACACAGTGGAATAGAAATGGTAGTAGGTATTTGGTAGATTAAATGAAGTTAACAGCTGTGGTGACCTGATTACCAACTCTGATTAAAATCAGTTATTTATAACAGCTGTACTGGGAACACTGATAATAAACCCCACCCAAAGCATCATGTTTCATTCTGACAGTGTTTTGTCATGTTTATCAGTAGATGTAACATTTAACCATCTTCACATGAAATACTAGATTACAAACAGTTTACCTAAGGTTTTCAGAATTCTCTCTGTTATGAAACTGTAACTTGTAAGGGCATTTTTCAAGACTCGGGTTGACTTGCCGCATGTTATATCTGCATAGCAATATGACAGAATTTTTAGAACGTACTATTAAATTGAGATGTCCTGATGTTTGACCATTTGTAAATACAAAACAACATCATGTGTGGTCTTTCAAAAACAAATGTATGGCATATGGTGTTAACATTGTTATTGTTTATATTGCAACTGGGTGAGAAATACACATCAAGTTTATCAAGAATAGTGTTTTTTCACGATAATTTATAAATACAATTCTCAACACACCAAAGACTTGCTACTACCAAGGGTCTTAAACAATACAAATTACTGTAACATACTGTGGAGCAGTCATACATGTAGTTTGACAGCTTGCTTCCATTGCTTCCTGTGACCCATGTGTTGTACATTCATTCACGGTATTAACATGGCTCCCTTATCATATCAATTTTCCTGTTTTTGTCTATTTGCAGAAACATCTAAAATACCTTACAATAGACACAGGCAATGAGAGTTGGTGGAAACATCACGGTTACGGATGTAGTGTGACGTACAACACAACTACATTTGGTAATGGAGATACTTATCAGCAAATATCTCAAACAGAAGGTTGTATTTTAGATTACCGTTACATAGAAGTCTTACACGCAGGAATTCAGTGCCTATTAGCTGTAAGTAGACTCCTTTGCTCTCAGTGTATAACTTGCAAAATTTTATAGTAGTTTCAAACAACAGCCACTAAATTGGTTTTTAAGTCTGCATAGTAGAGTATGATAGTGAATATAATGTCTTGATCAATCATCTATGTATGCCTGATAAAAATTTCTTTCTTTGGTAATGTTTGTAAACATGGCGTCACTCTACGTTACATTGAATAACAAGATGAATTCATTGGATTTCAAATTTGCATTGTCTTTGATTCCCTGCCTTGTTGCCAAGGTAGAATAATTGCCAATAAATCTTCCGTTCCAAGCTGACAAAAGCATTTTGTGATTCAGCTGGAATACATTATGAAATACAAACCAAAGTACAGAAATCAATAAGACCAGTTAAATTTTAGAATATAGTACTATGTTCTTATTATCCATTTCACTTGATAGGTGTAGGTACACATTAACACTTGGAAACAACAGGTTTTTACCAAACCATGTGGTGAAAGTGTTAAGGATCATGGTTGTTTTCAAGGAATCTCTGATTGAAAGAATACCATGGTTTTTGTCTTTCAGATTTTTGGTTTCATCTATGCAATATATGTAGTTCATAAATTGACATCTGAAGATGACAGTTGTGAGTACTGGGATACCATCCAATTCCCTCTTTCAATTTTTACCCTGTTCATTTCATCACATCCACATTTTTTATTGCGATTTCATTAAATTAAATTCTTTTCAGATTCTTTTTAAAGCATATCATGCGATATTAAGCCAGGTGGTTTCTTTGAAAGTATTGCAAAGGTGTTCACATAGGGGCAATCCTAACAGTGTTAATCATATTGACTTTGCTAAACATGAAATCCCTTACTATACTACCCACTGATCCAACCTCACTCACTGTATTCACAACTAAATCATTGACGTTTACTGAATGCTTCTCACTAGCAGAATATCTCTCGGCAAATACTTGAACATTGAATGGAAAATAGCAACAACTTTTGATAAAATGTTTATGATTATTGTTCTAAAAATGAGAACAACTTCTTTTCCTATTAATATGTTTAGATATGATGAACCTTGTCAACACACAGCATTTCCTACAGTATGCAATCTTATTGTCGACAAACAAACTCTGGTTCAGACTGAAGTTTAGTCGTCATCAAATAGCAACACATTGTACACATATAGGCATTGTTGATACATTGAACTTGGAGCATCTGTGTATGATGTTTAAGCAGAAAAATATGAACACAAAAATAGATTAATGGCAGGAAACTACATCCAACATTATGGCAAATGGAGCAATAATAGCAATGTGTTTTCTGGAAGGTATTATGTAGTTATATCTGGTCACTGTGACAGATACATTATCATTGGAATGCTGTAAGTTTGCTAAGAGATAACTGCTTATTCAAGTAATTCAGGTCACTGTGACCTCACCAACTTACTCTAACATGTAAATCATGGTGCCTTGGTAAACATCCATTATGACCTCTAGAGGGCGACAGACTACAAAAACAGTCCCCTTAGTTCTCATGTCCGCACATTTTCTAAGCCAATTAACCAGGTCGTCTCACATACTGACAGCATGATCATAGACTTATTCTCTGTTTCAGTTGATTTCATTGGTGGGTTTGACTCATATTCAAGTTACTCATCACCCCAGAAGGCAGGGTCAAGTTCAAATGTCATGATGCAGATGCAACCTGTGTATGTGTAAGTAAACAGTGCATGCTATCTCATCTCCATCTCATTTCACATGCATGATAGTACATCTTCTGGTGTAAATTCATTGTAACATGCTGTGATTATGACTCCAATCACTTCAATGTTTTACATTTAAGACAGTTAATAAAACATACAAACAATACACCCTTCCTGAGATTCCAACATGTAGCGAAAGGGTAAGCAATTTTGCCGCGTGAGGGCGTATGCATTGGGATCAACGCAGTTCCTGTTATGGGGTGGGACCCATCCACTGCATTGCGGACAATGACGAGCACAATGGACAAAATAAGAACAATGCGAGTTCCTGAACTGCGAGACTTTTTTGGCATCGAGAGGGACTACATGTAACAATGCAAGGAAAGACAAGCTTGTACAGTTAGTGGAGTTGGCGATCGAGTTGGACATTCGACCGATCGAGCCGGACGATCGTGAGATTTCCAGTAAAAGAAGACGCACTGTGGTCGACGCTCGAAATCGTCCGATAACTTTGCCAGACCCAGCCCAGATAAGAAACTGGGATAGTAACCTCTGTTCCCTCCCACCGATAGTCATCACTGATGTAATGATATACCTATGGGATGTTTGTCAGTGGACAAGAGAAAGAATGGCTCAATATCGTAAGAATAATGGTCATCATCTCTTTGCTGATGGACATATCATCGATGTCAAGCTCCACCGAGTTCCAAACTCTGATTACCTGTACGTCATGTCTGATTGTATCATCCTCGTTTCTGCTGTAGCTTTTGAGTCCCTTGACCCAGCATTTGACCTAAAGGGTTATTATTTTGCTCAGTTTAGGGAGCCGATTTTGCTGCCGAGTTTTGGCAAATTATTGGTTTGAAAGTTGTGATCAACATTTAAGTAAAAATATAGACCAGTAAGCAGGCTTTGGATAAAATAAACACGAACGCGTTGAAATGTGTTTGCGTTGAGACCAACATCGCGACAGGAACACCTCTTTATCATCACGGTCCAGTACGCCCGGTGCTTTCAATTTCATGTCGTCTGTACAGCTGAAGATTGCGGCTTGATCGACTGCATCACGACTTTTATGAAATAACAGCTACATGACAAGCTTCTTGTTGACAACGTTTAATACCGATGTACTGAATTATATCGAGTATAGCCATAAATGAGCCACAAAAATCCGACTGTACTCTTCTGAAAATACACGACAGCAAAGAGACCCACACACCACACTTTACGATTTGTACTCAGAAAGTTCGTGATCCTGTTCCTTGTAAGTTCTTGACACAAATCATATTACTAGTAAAGATACTCCCAAGAAAGACAAACTTTAATGTAGGTCGTTTTAACAAGTTTAGTCATGTTAAGGCAAGCCAGTGACAAAACTATACGAGCAGACGATGTAAATACCTTTGAAATGGTTTATTCGTAAGCTTATATTGCAACAAAATGTACACAGTATAGGCCTACAAGTTACGAAGCTGTACTCACTTCAAGTATTCCCTAATCCGCTCACAAATTCCTTTCTAAGATCATAAATTCGGCATATTGGACGTGTAAGGAAGGGCATGGATAATTCTTGAAGATGAACTTACTGGCACAACTATACTATTAAACGTACATCCACGTTGCATTCGTACGAGAGGCGCGGCCGTACAGATATCTGTAGGTTTTCCTCCGGGAGCTGCGCGAGGTCGATTTTGACCGGATTTTTGGTGGACCTCGTAACTTTCATGAAGGGCTTTGAGTATTTTTCAGAGCTGAAAAATTACTCACTTTACACACTCCAGCCTATGTTTCACATTTAAATCGGGACTTCACATAAGTATTAACATCCTTCAAATTATGGAAACCCGGATTGACATCTTAATAATTAAATTGTTTAATGTGAAATTTTACTACAACTACCCAGTGAAGTGGAATGGCCCAACAGCGGAATAATATCAATAAGTGAAACGATTGCCATCACTCCTTCGCAACCAACTTTCTATATGAGTACAGCGCGAATAATGAATAAACAAGGGCCTATTTCTGTCGATTTCGTATCAAGTATCGGAATGTCGCCAGGGAAATGATCATAAAGGGGTTATTACACATAATGCGTTTGCATTTTGGGCACATCACTCAAATACAACGCGATATGGACCAAACTGCGTGTCTGCGTTTTCCGCCGTACGTAACAGCTCCGTTGTTTGTCCTCAGGTGAAGGTTAAAATGAAAAGCTTCACTGAAGCTTAATCCCTGGTACGCTTGATTTAAGATTTGGCAATAACCCTGTTCCAAGCTTTGGACACAATCCTTATCTCAAGATTTGCAAACAAGATTGGATTAATCTTTATCGACGACAAGCTTGGCCGAAGAGCATTGGCAAACCTTCGCTCAAGCTCAGAGTACCGCAAAGCTTGGACTAAGGTACTGCACAATCGCGTGTGTAGGAAAGGCATGAAAGGTCACGTCGCTCAAGCCTGGGTATTTGGCGACATTTTTCTTTTAACGCAGACTATTTGTGCACTCAGGCGCCGCACAAAACCAATTAACCATTTTAAGCCCGTCTTGCACTAAACAGCTTTCAAAAATAATGCAATACTTAGCCAAAACGAAGGAAATCTTATAGCGGTACGTCTTACTTCACGCACGGAAGGGCTACAGTTTTGGCGTGGCTTTGGTCCCACCCAAGCAGATGCGTTGACCTGATTGTGACGTCACAAAGCGCCCTCAGACGATGCAACCGCTCGCTTTATTGTATCTCAGGAAGGGTGTATTTTGAATAGCATGTTTCTATCACACTTCCTATGGGAATTTACTCAGCCACAAGTTCACTTAACATGATTTAAGTGGTTTGAGTAATGCTATCTAAGAGTTCAAGTTCATCTTGCAGTATTACGTACAATTCAGACTTTTGTGTCATGGTCCATGGAACACTTTCATGATGATTTGATATTGGCATGTGTATTCTGTTGTTTCCCATTATGTCTATGTTATGGATCATGTTTTGATTTGGTGTTGGGTTACCATATTTCATGGCTGTCTCAAGATATTCACTCCATACAGTCTGTGTGTACATTTGCTTCAATCCCATGAAAGCTCCAAATTACAGCAAACAGGATGGCGGTAACAAATCTCACACAGGCAGGTTTTGCGCTACATAAACCATATCAATGCACCTCAAGAACAGACATTTTAGGACACTCAAATTTTTACAACATTTTCTGATTACCAATTATGTGGTTAATTTTGAAACACTAGTGTCAGTTGTTTTTTTTCACTGCCTAATTATCATAAAATAATATGATTCAATGTGAAAGCAACGTACATGATATTGATACTGATTATATCCCCTCCCCAGTAGTTTATGATATTAGATTGAACAGGGTAAAACATGTGTTAAGGGTAGTTTTACATTGAATATCAATTGCCATGTGTTAAGCTTCAGCCACTTGCCACCCTCATAGTATTAGCAACCTACAGAATTAAATTACTTTGTCGTAGAATTTTTCCCAATGGAGAGTCCATTGAAGATAGCATACTATATGTTAAAGTATTTTGATACGTTGTTGTGAAAACAAAAAGCAATATAATATATGTAAACAATTGTGATATGTAATGATTATGCATCAACCGATAGTAATAGGTAAATAATTTGAAATGTTGACATTTCTCAAGTAATAATATTCCATGGACATAGAGTGGTTGGTAATAGCTGTAAATGAAGATGGTCTGTGATTTTTTTTGCGGTTACATGGAAATATGACTGTTTTTATTTCAGACCTGTGGACACCATGACAGACTAGTTTCTACTTGGTTTCTTTCTTCCTTTCTCCAGCCATCACGGAATGTCCTAGGAGAGCCGAACAGAATTCCTGAAATCAACGGAATCTCTGCAGCCATCAGGGAATGTCCTTGAAGAGAATCATTTCCTGAAATAGATGCAATCTTCAAGTTGGCTCACCCACAAAGTGTTCCTTGGATAATTGGAGCAAAGAAAGTTCACAGAAAAGACTTACACTATCAGTATTGCAGATGTGTGTGTGTTAGAAAAGGAGTATGATCTTAAAGATGGATATATCAGACGATGATATATCTGAGAGAAACTTGAATACAACTGTGACTTTATAGAAGATGCATTTCATATTGGTTAGAATGTACACAATCTTTATTTTCTCTTTTTACAAACATATTTACTACACAACTTTCATGTACAGAAGACAAATCACTTTCAATCAATTCAGAACAGCACATCCCTGTCTTCCTTTACTAAATGGTATAATCCAGTGCTTTTCTAATGTGAACTAGGCCATACTCACTGTTTGGTGGGAGTGGACACTAAGAAGAAGATATTTTTGTGATGTAGGCAACAAAAAATGTTATAGTAGCAGTTGTTATTCAAGAACACATGGTAGCAAAATGCAACAGATTTGAGCTCAAAATACTTTGAATTTTCCCTCTTTGTGATACAAAGCCATGGAGAAAAAGTAAAAACTTTCACGAGCATGATGTCAAACTTACCGCACAGGTTGACAGCAAAGCCATGGCAACAGTGTTTGTACAATTTTTGTCCGTACACAGTAACCACTAAGACACTATCCAGACAAGAATATTCTTGGATGTGCAAAGGTTCAACCTTTGCACATCAAAGAATATTCTTATTTTTAGAGACTATAACTGTATCAAAATTTTGACATTGTTATCTTTTAACCCTTTCACCATCATGGTTTGGTCCAAACATATTGTTATCAATTGTGAATGTGGACCTGTTTACATGGAATTAGGGGTGAACAGGTTAATAACTGTATCCTGATTACTCCATAACAGTATTTATAACAAGGTAGCTAGTAATGTATCACATGCAATTTTTTTAAAAAATGCACTGTACACACAACATAGAATCATGGTGTGTTTTGTGATATATGTGATTTGCATTTGTCCAAAACACGTTGCATCTGCCGAGGACTTTTACTCTACTGCCTCTCTGTATGGCCTACTGGGTATGTCTTGCTGTGGTAGTGGAAGCGCCTTCATTTGAAGACATCCCTGTTGCTATCCATTGAAAAGTCTGATCCATCACCAGAAGGAAATGAGATGAAGAGAGGTTCAAGCAGCTGTTTCCATGACTACATTGGTGTTACATTGTTATTCAGTTGATGTTACAAAATTAATCCAAAATCACAATATTTGCACATATGGATAAGATGTATGACTGCTGCACTTCAAACTAGATTTTGCACTCGTTGTATTTCTTCCTTATTTTTACTGCGTATTTGTGTTTTTTTCTTACCTATAAATGCAAGTATCCACAATCTCATTTCAGAAACACTGCCAAGACTGTATATTGTCTTTTTCAAGAGAGAATTGTGAGAGATGGTTCTACAGAAGTTGTGTTATGGTTTTGCATTTTTAAACTCTCTAGTTTATTACACCATATTTTAACTGAATTCAAAATGTGTGTTACCCTGTCGTTGACTGTAGAGGGCAGTCTTTGCCAGAACAAAGTATAGGGATGTGCAAAACATAAAGGACGTTTAGTTGTAACTTTCATAGTTTTTTTAATCTTTTATTTTTGGTTGTCAATTTAAAGTTCTTGTTCTTCTCTCTTACACATATTGAAACACCAACTGTTTAGTTTGTCAACAAACTGTCTATATGTGTTATCATTTTACATTGGAAACAGATTGCACCTGTCAACAATAACAGTGCAGTTTACAAGCTGAATACTGTGTATCTCAATGCTTTAGGGAGTAGAACAATAAATTTGTGTTGACATTAAAAAGTAAGAATGATGACAGATCAAATACCAGGGTAGTATTTCTGAAAAGCCATCTCTCTGTTGGTAAGAAGGGATGTATGAGGAAACAGTGTCTTGTATTTTCAGTCTTCAACCTGTAGTGGATTATGTGAAGTTTTAATTTACCGTAGATGTTGTTATTTACTGTAGTTGTACATTTGCTATAGAATGCAGGGTTACAAAACACAGGATTTACTTGAAGAAGGCCTTGCTAGTAAGTAGAAATGAAAAAGAATTCTCAAATTTCTAAGTAATGTGTAATGTGAGATTTTATTCTCATCTGCCTTAAAATAACACAGCCTTCTCTTTGTGTAGAGTACACAGCAACCTGAAAGAGTCACTCTTTGTGTTGTCAGGCATGAATACTCTGATGTTGGTATTCATGGAGTATACTCTTTGACTCAAAACATGATATTTTATGATACACACTCATTGATGTAGAGCTAACCCAAAGAAACTGCTATATCCACTGAGAAAGTTGAGAACTCTGTTGTAAGCTACAATGTAACCATTGTGGGATGAGATGATAATCAATGTTATCGTGAAAGATCACAAACTGTACGTCAACATACTAGCCCTTTCAGTGAAATAACACTCATGTTTCATAGATGGCCTGTCAGCAACATATAGATAAGCTGTATAAGAACAACATAAACCAAAAATGTTAAATTTATGCCATTACCACACAAAGTGTGACTCTTAGGTGCTTTCTTGTCAGGGTCAATTGTATATTAGATATAGTATACTCTGAACTGCTGTTTTAAACTTCAATTGAAATCTGTAAATTATTGTACATATAAATATTTTTTTGGAAAATTTTGTACCTTTCGTCTCTGTGTGTACAACTAATATTGTTACAACTCTTTCTTTTGTAAACTATAGTAAGTTCAATGTTATGATAAATATTTTGTATATCATGGAAGACTTGTATTATATATGACCATGGGATTATTATATTTCAGTATCAAAAAAATGAAGCTGGAGAAATAATAATAGGTTATAGTAGAAATTGTAAATTTTATCATCTATTTCAAGTGACTCAGAGAAATCTTATGAGTGTGGTGACCTCATTACACAGTGGGGAATAGCAGAAATTAAACTTCTGCCACAGAGGGCTCACTTTCGAAGTCCAAAAAAAAAGTTATGTTTGTTTCAAATCCTTTTTTTTGCAAAAATGATCGTGTGATGTGGTTTATGCTTTCATTTCCTTTCTTGAGCTGACAAGATCCGACTTTAGACTTATGGACAACAAAACAGAACTGTTTACGTGCATCATAGACCCTTAAGCAAGAGAGTGACGAAAGTGATTTTCGCATCACGCATCAATAATTGTGACGTGCAGCGAGATTAGGGCATAAGTTTACTGTTCATAATTGTACATGCATAGGTATAGTTCTCAGCTGCAGATATATGCTACCATGTGTAGTGCATTGTCACGTTTGAAACTTATTGTGAAACTGGCAAAAAGTTAACATGGCTAGTCTAGATCCATGCATGCAACCTTTCCTTTTCTTGGACTTACACTGGTAAAACTTGAAATGACTTAGCTGACATGTTTTCATCTGTAATTCTCGAAATATGATAATTACCTTGGAGTCTGTAATTTCTATAATAATTCCCACAAGATTTTAGCAAGATTATCTGGTCATGTTGTTCCTTTTTTCTATAAATTTGTTGCATAACTAGTTTGTGTAATTATGTTTTTCACTTGTACTATGGTTTTACACTCAGCTTTTTATAGTACAGCAGATTTCCATGTCAATTTTGTTTGAACAAGTTCTTTTTGACATATGTTTAAATGTGGAAATTTACTCTTTCTTGGTTTAACAATAGTGCCATGTTGAAGTAGCCTGTTTCTGTAACCCTAACCTATGTTCGTAACACGGCATGTCCTTTCACAATTAAAAATACTCATTCATTACATCAGAAGATATATTTTAATGTAACTGTCACTGAATACACAATGGTGATAAAATGAAGTTTCTAAAAGGTCTGATTCCCAAGTATATGTTGTAACTAGCCAAGTGGCAGGTTTTCACAGTAATATATAGAATACAACACCCTTTAGAGCAGAGGAATTTTACATTCCACTAGTAAAGTTGAACTTTTAACTGCCCTGTCAAATTTTTCGCAGTATTTCAAATTTCTGAGTTTTTATTTTATACTCACACATTTCTCTACAAGATGTAATTACAAATTCTTATAAATGGCAGCTATAATAGCGCCCCCACTGGAGCTGGGTGGGAAATGTGTTATTCTCAAATGACATAACTGCAATTGTTATGGATTCAGCATTAATTCAATTTTAAATACAGCAACAAGATGTACATACTATCTCATCCGTGCATTGTCTGATGCACATTGGAATTTTCTTGAAATAAAATGAATATTTACTATTGTTTTGACATTGCTGTGTCATTGATGTTACTGTAACTTCACCAGATTTCCGGTGCTTTCCATCAATGTTGGTGATAATGTTGTTCTTCTTCCTCTAATGTCCCCCCCCCCCCCCCCCCCCTTATCATCACCCAGACTGGAAACAATTTGTTAGAACTACAGTGATTTCGTAATGATCTTTTCAAATGTACCATGTTTATAGACAATACTGCTTCAATGTACACATTGCCTATTTTATTTGTTGATGGGAAAACAGTTTACACATCAGACGTGTGTATTAACACTTATCCTCACCCCTCTGCTGTCCAAATTACACTGTACCTGGCTGCAAAATCCTCAGAACATAAATAGTCGAACATAAGGTACATGACCATTGCACCAGACAATTGATAGAAAATAACACAGGTAATCAAGGCTGTCAATAAATTGGGAGACAGATCTGAGGCATACTTATTTCTGTTGCCTTATTTGCTGTAGTGAGAATATTATAAGCATTTCCTTCTGAGATTGGGATCACCTAATTGAAATTGCAAAAGAAAGTCTTTGGATGTCAAGGTTTACAAACAAACTTTTGAAAACATGAAATTATCTGATGGACTCTGTAAGTCATATAGCAATATCAGACAATGTCAGACATGTTTCTCAATTCAAATGATAGAGAGTTTCACTGATATTGCTGAATCAACAAAAGATATGTACAAGTTATTAGTTACTTTATACATGGGCGAACTTTCTGACTGGCATTAGTTGGAGCAGCTTTGTGTTGGTACAGAAGCATTCAGGATAATTTTTGCATGTAGCTTGTGAGGGCGCTCATAATGAGTGACTTGCACATCAGTATGTGACCAATCCAGTGTCTGGCAATGGCATAGCCCACTTGAGAGCCTATTGACAGGAATCATGCAAGCGTCAGTTTGTTCTACACGATCTAACAAATTCCAGTCAATCTACAATAATTATGAAAAAACTGGCAGTGAGCATGGCAATGTAACACATGCATTGTACGGTAGATCTCTCTGCAGACAAGATTTACTTTTGCCAGCCAGGAACTAAAAACAACACATTCACTGAATGTATAACAAAGAAAAAGACAAATGCTGTCTTACATAACTTGTGAATTCTCAGTGGAAGACCTCTCAACAAAAGTTGACAGGGATCACTGAGCCTTCAACCATAGAAAGTATAGGGTCTTCCCCCTCAACTGTCTATGCTTCAATGACCTCTGCGCTTCAATCCAAGGCTGTCTCCATGGCAAGGTAGACAATACATGTAAAGTAGAAGGATTAGGACATTTACACAACGCAAACTTTAACTCTCTCACAAGAACAGATAACCACTGTGAAAATGGTCTGAAACTGAGACAATAAGTACACAATGTGATCCGTCAACAAACAGACACACAAAATGTAGATTTCTTGGCCAATTTCTCATTTCATCTATTTTGTTTTATTGTACAAGAACAGATAACCACTGTGACAATTGTCTGAAACTGAGACAATGAATACACAATGATGATCTGTCAACAAACAGCCACATACAAAATGTACAGTTCTTGGCCAACTTCTCATTTCATCTATTTTGTTTTATTGTACAAGAACAGATAACTAGTGCAATAATTGTCTGAAACTGAGACAATAAATACACAATGATGATCCGTCAACAAACAGCCACACACAAAATGTAGATTTCTTGGCCAATTTCTCATTTCATCTATTTTGTTTTATTGTACAAGAACAGATAACCACTGTGACAATTGTCTGAAACTGAGACAATAAATCCACAATGATGATCTGTCAACAAACAGCCACATACAAAATGTAGATTTCTTGGCCAATTTCTCATTTCATCTATTTTGTTTTATTGTACCTTCTGATGGCAACATTACAAACAATTTCTGTATCTCTACACTGATCTCAAATATACACATATTACTTCAACATCTTTGAATATAAATTATTCACAAATCACCATGGTAACATGATTCCATCATGACATACAGGGTATTCTATGTTCAATACATGGTTGAAGGTATCAATAACTTAAAAAACAAAACCTTACAGGCCAGTGGTTGCATAATTATTAATTTTAAATACTGTATCTTCTAATAGATACTTAATTTTCTTCAAGCAAGATTGATGGCAGTAAATTACAAATAAATATGAAATTGAAAGAAAGCTTACTGAGATTGTCAAAAAATAATTTCAGAGCTGTACCTTTATGTCTAGTGAATGCACTTGCAAGATAGCAGGGAAGGAGATAGATTATGGAAGATCCCTCTCTCAAGGCAGGGTAAAACAGTCCACAGTGCCTTGAGTGATGGAACTTCTACCTTTACTCTGGGATGAAGGATATGGCAGAAGAAAGAATAGCAGTGTATTTATAAACTGGCAGTAGTATGGTAGTAGTTAACATTTGTGGTCATCAAAAGAGCACTAAGCATTGATTGCAGACAGTAGCAACTCTCAGAACTCTTCTTAGACTAGGATATCCATCACTCAAGGAAAGACTGTGCCTTGAGTGTCAGATCTTCCTGTCTACACTCTTCTCAAACAATCATTTACCATTTCTACTCTATGACTCAAAGTACTTATAGTAATGACAATGATATGAATGGTTATCCAGACATCCAAGTACACAAAAACATGTAACATGGTAAAGGGACCATCGCAGATTGTCACAATATAAGCTCAACGAACGAAATCTTTTCTTTTAGATCAAAACCATCTCCCCTGAATGAAACATCAAAATGAAAGCATTGTTGTTTTCCATAGAGTAAATGTTAACGTAACAATTTGCAATAGCTTTCAATCACAGTCCCTCTATCCTCTGGATAAAGGGACTGTGTTTCAATTCCCTGGGCCTTAGTGTCATCATTCCCTCCACCAGGACAATGGTGTTGTTGTGCTCTCCACAATGTAATCAATAAACTAAACAGAACAATTGTCAAAAAGAATAAAACACAGTCACCAACTTAGGTGAAGTTCAGTTATTGAACTGGGGTCAAACCTCGATGCCTTCAACAAAAACACTTTGCTATTTGAACTTCTGCAACAATCTGAGACAATCCCTAATGGCAAGAATCTGAGACATTTAGTCCCTAAAATGAGGGACAGCAATGTATTACATGTACATACAAACAACGTAAATAATATATAAGCCTGAAACCAAAAACGTAATTTATGAACAAAATATAACACTGGTAATGTTTTTGCATTGAATGGCAAATGGTAAGTCAATGTGCTGTCTTGAAATTTTCACTTAATAAAAATGGACGAGAATAAAAACTTGATACTTGGACAATATTGCTCTGAACAGCAAAGACAAGAACTGAACTTCTCAGTCTTAAAAACTGCGATTTTCATCAATTGTTTTAGCAGATTATCACCTGATTCATACTACCCTCAAAATTGAGAAAAATGACCAACATTTTACAACACAGCATACTGTTTTCTGTTAATTTCCAAAGCATCTCCAGTTTAGCCTTCAGTGCCAATACAAGGACCTTACATGTACAAACAGTGTGTGTTTTAGGACAAATGTCCTGAAAAGATTTCTAAACTGCAGAAACATCATTATGATGCAAATAAGTAATATTACTAATGGTGTCATGGCAAGTAATGAAAATTAAAATAATCTGTTGAAATATTTTACATTGTTCATTTTGCATAGACTAAACAACATTTACACTTGATACTTTTTCAAAGACAGAATTTGGACAAACTCCTAAATTCTGGTAATCACTGATGGGGAACATTTCCTTTTACCTTCATTTTAAACACTTGTAAATTCTATTCATATTTCAAACCCCCTTCACAAATTATTCAAATTGTGCCACAGGTCCTAAGCTTTTATTTGTCTTGGTAAGTTCTCATCCACCTTTCAAAAACAAATCTATGGTTCACTGAGGTCATGTGCTTGACCTTTGAACTCTGCACTTCACTCACCTTCCTAAAACTGAACAGTTCAGGTACAATATGAGTTGTTGGATTACCTCCAACATTGCTTTGAAGAAAACTGGAAGATCTGTAAACTTGCATAACAGTATTAAATCAACAATGATGAGTAACAAGAGAGAAAATGTTTTAAGTTTTTGCCCGACTTTGCTGTGCACTTCATTTACAATCAATCAATCAGCAAAGTTTATATAGCGCCAAAATCCAAAAAATGTTTTGCTCTGTGACGCTCAATGGTCAAACCACACTTTACCTCCTTTATCAGGTCATTCAGGTGTTAACTTTATCATTTCCATAACTTTTACAAAACTTATTTACTTGTACCAGTTACAATAAACACATACTCACTTTGTAAGCACGATGACAACATGGACTTACTTATAGCTATACCGTTCTATTATTATCATTATTGCACATAATGCACAATTTTAGACCAATGAATAGTCTCCATTGGACTTATCAGTTAATTTGCATACTAAAACAATGCTCATTAATGTACTTTGCGGAAATGAATACAATTACTGATGAATTTGATCATCAGATGCATCATGGGTACAGCACTGATTAAATGGTTATAGGCTTTGCATGCATTCCCTTTGTTAAGGATATAATCAGGACTGAATTTTTTAAAATAATAAACATGATTTTGATACTTTGCCATCAGTTTAACATCAATTACAGTTTTCAACACCTTCAGACAAAACAGAAAATATTGCACCTTGACATTCACTGTATATGGAATTGCTTTTACCAATCCCCTTGACACAAATAAAAACTACTATTTCATTTCAGAATTGCTACACATCACTTAGAATAATGAGTTGCCATGGTGACATGCATCATATTAATTGTAAATACATTATTCTTCAGAATACATGCAGATGTTATCACAAATGTCAAAAGAACTAAACACAAGTATTGCACAAATTTTCAGACAACAAACAGTTACTAGGTAGATAACTATTAAAAAGTTTTCCTGTGCAACCTTGCATCTGGTATACATTTCTTGTAACAAATAATATCTCACATGTAGTTTTTGATGAATCTTCAAGAAATGTGCGTTGATGAATTTAGTTTCAAATATCCATATCAGATACCAGACATTCGGGAACTGTGATAGTCATTCCGGCATTCACTTTGATCCAAGATGTTTGTAATTGACCTCAGTCTTTGCCAGAATGTATTTATACGTTACAGAATGACATGGAATCAAAGCTTTAACATCCATGGAGCATAATCAACACAGTAGCATGACTATACAGTCCCTTTCAACAAGTATGTGTCAGAGTGGGCAAGCAATTGGTAACCACAGTTTTTTTGACGGATTGATGACTATTGTCAAAAGTAACAATGATGTTTTACTTTGTGTAAGCTACACTAAGCAAGCACAGTATACACCTCGTACTAACAGATGACAAACAGACACAAGATTTTAACACTCCTGAAGAATACACTAGGTCTTGTGAAGTGACTTATTGACATCATTGTTGTCTGTACAAGAATCATATCATGCTAGGATGTTACATAAATACTCTTTATCAATATATCTGTAATCTGCACTTCCAAAACATCAATCCATTTTATCAAGTTTTCTACCCCACACCAGCCAACAACAAACCACTGACTAATTTCATAACAACACAAAAAACAAACACTCAAATAAACAGACTTGGACCTATCCATTTCACTGGATCTCATTGTCAGTCAAAGGTCAAGAGTAACTCCATGTTATCTTGGCTGTCATCTTTAGTCTCTTTATCATTGTATTGATCATTGGCAAGTGGAACAGATAATGATCTGTTGATAGAAAGGAAATAGTGATCAATAAATAAATGTTAACAAATCAATAAATATGAGTAATGTTATATAGTTTACTACAGTGTCAAAGAAATAAAAAACAAGTAGTTTGAGTTTACGAGTAAGAATCTGAATTGAGCATAATAAATACTGCTACTATTTCTGAGTAGTAATATCACTGAAAATGAGATGGGCCTTTTACTAAATAATTACCAATTGAAGAAACCCACTGTAACAATAGATAATAATGCATGACTTAAGCACAGTGAATATTTTCCATTGATAATGTTGTATCAAAATTCAATTTGCATTCTAAAAATTGCTAGCTACATTTCACATAGGAAATTGATCATTTGATGGAAAACAAAACAATTATTAGTATCAGAACCAAAAACTGAAATGGACATATTTTTATTTCATCACTTTCATGATTGAAAATGAAATGTGCTTACCTTGTCAGACCCATTGTGATATCTTTATGATCAGAAGATGGGCTTGAACTGCCGTAATCAATACCAAAATCCTGCTCAAGTAACTCCCTGGCAAATTTCCCAATGTTGTATGCTGGTAAAAGACCCCCTAACTCACTAGGAAGGATCTCTTTGTGGATATGACTGTGTAATGTGGTCAAGTTGTTGCCGTGGAGAAATATCTGCATTAAAATTACAGCAATTAATGGCACAAAGCTAAAATAGTCATAAAACAAACATGTGAACACAGAAACTTTTAGTTCAAACAATTAAAGCTAAAGTCAATGTGATGGTTTATACTGTCGTTACGTACTGATTTCTCATTGTATAAGTCCAACTCTGACATTGAAAGCCGCGATAGGAATTTACTAAACACTGTCGGTGAAGAGATTAATTTTACAAGTTATTGAGACAATAGGTATCATGCAGGAAAGGCCAATACTTGGATTTTAAATTTTTACCCGTATTTTAGAGTCTAATTACAATTTATGTTTCCTCTGTGGCATGAATATGAATGACAAATACAAGAAATATTCTCAAGATAATGGGATACAAGTCATTGGGAATTACCATGTCATCATATTTCTTTTGTTGTAAATCTCAACTGAACCATGGAGACTGGTATAGAAAAAATTGTAACGTTCACTGGAAGCTATGTGTCCTTACATTGCAGTCTCTTTAAATTCATTTCTCATTTAAGTCAATGTGCTGAGAAAAATCAATTTTTGAAGTAGATACTTAAGGAGCACCTTGTTTAGCATTAAAGCCTTAGGCAGACTGTGTGAATCAATAGCGTATGCTTTGAGACTTGGCAATAATTACAGTTGGTGATAACAATGTAATTGCTTACTGATGGCTGTACATGATATTGATGATTTATCAACTGAATCTGACTGTCTGGACAACTTTCATACATTCTATTACCTTCTTTTTGGTGTTTTGTTTCAGGAATGGCCTGCAGATAGCAAATGCAGCTTCAACATACCATGGTTGATTTACAAAGTGAATGCCTCCAAATCTGGCAGGAAAACAATCCTGCAATAAAAATGGACAATTCTAGATTACGACAGAATACCCTTCACCAAAGTTGACCATTTTTTAACATAATATTGCAAAATTTTACTGCACTGAAATGACTGACATTATTCCATTATTTGTATATCATCCCATAGCCTAATGGAAGTTTTGAACATAATCATAGGTAATATCTGCACTAATGTATAGATACTCATAAATTATCAAATTTACACTTCTGAAGATTACATAGAGTCCATCATTACATTGCTACAAACATTTTTATAACAGATTTTTCACTATACCATATGAGTTATGATAAAGAATACTGAAATTATTTGAGAAAGTAATGTTCCAGATAGATGTGACGCATAAGAGTAAAGGAAAATTACAAATTACACTGCCATCAGCTCGGCTGATGGATTTATGTAATAGTGAATTTGTTATAGAAGATCAATAAATATTGTTAGCATGAGCTCCCATAAGCAACATTATCTGTGATTAATGTTCAATATTTAGGCCTGGGTTCAAATATTACATTCTGATAATCTGGTCATTGCATGTTTCTGAAAAAGAAATACATTGGTTGCATAAACCTGTTAAAAAATTAACATTCCATTTGGCTAGACATTCAGAGACAATAATATCAACTCTGGCCACACAACACAATGTCACTGACAAACGTACGGCAGATCCAAGTGTGTGTTGCTATGTCGCAAGGCTGTTTTAAAACAATATTTGTGTTGACATTCCAATAGCTCTGCAGTATCTTAGAGATCAGTATCATTTTGCATTGGCCAGCAGCCTTTGCAAGGAGTTTGACTGACTGCCAGAATCTCCAGGATGAGTACATTCTGTTCACACATTAATTGTGTTAGATTATTGTCCAGGAATGACACCTCTCTCAGACATCTCAACAACTATCCAAAATAGAATTTCAAGGCAAAATCCAAAAATAAATTTGATTTAACCTGATATATATGGCAGACAATATCTTGATACCGATGTGTACAACAGAAGTCTGCCATACATTCATAAAAATGTCTTCCGTGAGTAATGAATTTTTTATCATCTTACTCAAGGTAAGATTCCTACCAATGTTCATCATGGACAATCAGTCATCATTTGAATTGCATACATAATTATACCTATCATTACAAGACTATCACATATACCGGTAGCATTATAGATGTTCCCAACGAATGATCACACAACAATCAGATTTCTGATTTATCTGAGTACTTTTTGACTGCTATACATGCATCATGTCATTGTCGTTGACAAAGTCCATTCACTTCTTCTATGCAAGGTAGCACAATCTTTCATCAAATTGCAAGTCAGAAGTGCTCCAGAACATAGGCTAGAAAGTTTGTACTACCAGGCACAGTGATGTCTCTATAGCCCTGGACTCGTTGGTTGAAATGGAGGTGGACTGCCCACCCCGAGTTCTACCAATGGGTCCAGGGATATACAGTCTTATACATATCTCACCTGTAGTCCTTCAATGGTCAATCTCATCAACCCAGGACTCAGTCTTGCTGCTTGCTTAAAGGAGAACGCTGTCCAATCCACAATGATAACAAAACCATGGATCTGTGTCTCCTCATCCTGTATAAGGTATTCCAAACTCAGCAACATAGCTCGCAGAATGTGGATGTAAGGATATCGCCAAACTTCCCAGTTAGCAGTGTTCAAGACAAGAATCTTCCGACCAAAGTGATCCGTGTTATCCAGCACTGCAGGAAAACCATCCATCAGTGCCTGGTACATTTCAGGATTTGAAACGGAAAACTCTTGAAATATGGCCTTGTGTATTTGACGGTATTCGTAATATCTTGCGTACAACCTGAAAGCTTCGTAGGTATCGAACTTTCTTGCTCGTAAGAATCGTAAAATGAACGCATCATCAGTACGAATGAACTTGATGTCTGGTCTTGTAACGACGAGGTCACGAACAGACTGGATATCATCATCTCTGGTGGCAGGATTTTCATTCAGTTCTTTCTGTGCTTTCAGTTCAGTTTCAGGAGAAAAACGTCCACACCAATCTGCCATATTTGATTTTTCAGAATATACTGATATATGAATTAGCAACCAAGGACATGTCTACATGATCAATTTTTGTCTCCTTTGGTCTTGCATAAATTGTGTCTCTAACCTGGCAGCACAAAAAACAAAAATAATTACATAGATGAATAAGATATACACATGAATAAATACTTTCAAGTGAGAACAACTCACTTGATGACTGTCACTGCTCATGCCTATATAATGTGATATCAGTTAAGCAATAAAGCTCCCCCAGTATACATAAAGCTCGACCAGTTCACGACATATATGCAAGAGCGATAGTGAGTGCATATATGAAGTGGTATACCGTCATTGGATGTGCTTTGCCATTATATCATAACAGTACCGGTACATTGAAATTCTGGGATCAAACCTGAAGAATGGACTTTTGTACTTGCCAAGAGTTTGCGTGTTTGCCAACCGTAGTATATCGGGAATATATACCACGGTTCTTTTCACATCCCGACCAATCAGATTGCTGCATTTGTGCCATCAATATACCGGTATGATAATACTGGTTATAGAGGCTGAAAATGTGTGTGCATGCTTTCTAAAGCCTATAGGCTAAAGAGATGTTTCAAGTAGATAAACTGATTGACATTCGCACTACATCGCGATTACTAAAAGAAACAACAAATCTACAAAAACCCAGTCTGGGATGTCACTGAAATAAACATCTGCTTGGCTTAGAAATGAGACTGGCTTCCAATGAATGCTGAAGTCATGAACATACTTGTACAATTATCCTACATCTGACACCTTTCATCACACCAGCAATTATTGGCGAGTCTAAGTGTGCACAATGCTCCACTGATGATCATCATGACTCATTATCTACCGGGGGTATTAATTTGCATACTTCCTATCTTGATTTTAGTATCAGTGTTCACATGACTACAAACAGATCGAGTCAAGTTAAAATTATACCGAATCTGATTATATTGAACCCTGGAGCAAGATACGTAAATCCGGGTTTTTATTCGTTACAAACAAACCTATCAATCTTTAACTGGCATGGTAGTAAGTACAATAATAACACAACAAGTACTAGCTACTAGTCTGTAAAAACAAAACTAAGCTAGTCTGTAAAAACAAAACTAATTTCAAGATTATAACCGGGATAAAAACGAGGTTACAAACACTAGAATAGGAGCAATATATCTTTTAATTTGCACTAATTCAGTGTTTTCCCTTTCGATGGCGTTATATCAGTTTATAATAAATATATAGAATTATACGACAGAATATCATAATTGATCGAGTAGCCGTATTATATATGTTGTCCCACTTATAACCAAAGTTGACACTCTTGACGGGCTCACTGTTTTCTAAATAAAACATGTATTACAAGTAAACATTGTAGCATTAGTATAAACATAGTTTATGGCGGGACTTACCCTGAGAGAGTTTCATAATGTATGCACTGCACTGCAACCAATATTTTTCATCATGTTGTCCGATCCGCGAGTGCGGAATTACGTTTGGATACGAAATTTTCGAGCACAATTTCCATCGATATACGATACTTAGCAGTGTGAATTATAGCATAATCAAAATATTATTGCGGCTTCATTTTGTGCTTTGACCAAACATTTTAAATACTAACATGGCTTCTGACAACTCTCTGTGCACCGTACCTTTGAATCACCGGGCTGAACTCAGCAGCGAGCTCAATCTCATTGACATATGAAACGATGACATCATAGTTTAGGGGTTCCCTTCCGGGATTAGAGGTCACATGTTACTGCTGCTCTTTTGCCCGCTGTACCGCCAGGTAGTAGAGATTCGTTGCATCGAACGTATGGCGGGCTAGCAGCTGTTGCTTCAAACAACATCAACAGTTCTGCAAGAAAATCGTCTCTGTTAACGTTTCGCCAATCAAGGATTCTACATCTGTTACTGGAACAACTCTGTCCCTATGCAATGAGCATTTATACTGTGCTTTCGTTCCCGGCGTCCATTGAGTGACATGATTGAAAGTATAAAGCCAAACCAGGTGAGTTCTACCTGCCCCGTACCAGTCCACATTTCTATGTCGCCTCATCATTCTATTTGTTGATAGAATTTTTTTACTATTGCGCGTCCCTGCTTGATAAACAGCTGACGAACCTGTGCCAATCATGATAGATGCAGACTACAGTGCTATAGTCTATAGTTTGGTACTACACCCGTAAATAAATCTGTGAATATTGTCTGGTACTAATGACAACGTCACTAAACACATATCACCTGTCGAATTGCCATTTTACCTAAATGTCGTGTCTATGCAGTACGCTGGGTTTGTTTTTCATTTGATTGAAAATTAACTTCAGGCAATTGCTCAGTTACAGCATTATATTTGGAGTAGTGGTTCGGGTTTGGTGGTTGCCTCCAGTACACATAGCCCTGCCACACAGAGCTACTCGAATAACAGTTCAGATGACTGTAAACTTTCTCCACGCGTTCGCAAAGTACAGTGGGGCGATGTGACTAACAAGTCAATATTTGACAGATACTTTTGCAAAAACCACTCCAGTTTCAATCAAGTAATGTGGATAATACTGTGGAAAGAATGGCTATTGTATCTATACTTTTCATACGCATTTTGACATTATACAGCAAAAAACAGGATGGTTGAACAGTCTCATATACATACGTTTACTTTTTGTACGTGGCACACAAGTTTTGTAGATAACATTGTAGATAAAAAAACCGACTCATTTGAGTGTCTGGACTGAACACACAAGGGAATTGCTAAATTACTGAGTGTGTTGATAGTAGAGACTGAAGTTAATTAGTACAGCACTCTGGCTAAACAAACCATAAAACAATGTACACTTACTGAAGCCAATCTGTTGTTAAGACATACAAGGATAAACAGTGGAGTGGAGTGTTACATGATTAGTATTTTACTCAAATGAGTCGGTTCTTCTTATCTACAATGTTATCAACAGAACTTGTGTGGGACATTCAAAAACGTAAACGTAATGTATATGAGACTGTCCAACCATCCTGTTTTTTGCTGTATGTCTGATATTCTGTTCTTATCATCTGAATTTAGCGGTTAGTGTTATGTAGGAATTTCACTCATACACGAAAATGTTTGGAACGCTGTGTACTAACCAAGACACCAAAAAATACACAGTGAAGATAAAGTGAAAATAAAAAGTAAAATTTCAAATACATTACACATTATGTTCGAGGGTTGTTAAGCCCCTGTATTTCAGGGCCAGCTGGTGTCAGGTAAAGTATTGGTATTTCCAGATTTGTGTGTAACAGCTGGAGTTATCAACATTTATTTGCATGATCATCTACTGCTATTTTTAAACTTGAATTTATTGAATGGTAACCAATAATAGAAAGTTTGTACCATTATTAACACTTTTGCGTCCCAACTATTTTGTTCCCTTTTGCTTCATCAGGATCAACTGTTTTAACTGTTTTATGTTTACTAAATCACACACAAAAATTCAGATATACCGTAATGAGCTAGCTGGTTTTATTTTGCTTTTTTGCCTTTGGATAAACATTTTTCCAAGATCTGTTGTTTTGGGTACAATAATAAAGAATTATCAAGAGATCTCCTAGACCAGATACTTTTAGGTTCAGTAATTCTGTATATATCTTTTTCATATTCAACAATGGCTATTGTCAGACCACACTCAGTACCAGTAATCAGAGATTTGAAATGAAATATTTCTACATGGCAGTGCAAGTCAAAGTGGACAACCATTTCTGAAATTTGTAGTCCCAAGGCAACATGTGTTGCTGTGCTTTTTGAAATTTAATATTATTATACTACCGTATTTCTGAAAATCTGACAAACAAATGAAACTCACAGCCAAAGAAGATCTCTCATGTAGTTTGATTCCCATCCAGTCAGCCAAGCATGTAAGCTAATCAAACAGCCTAAAACAAATGACAAATCAAGGTACATCTTACTTTGTATCCTTTTTTTGATCATTTTGAATTACCAAAGAAATTTTGGTACAAAGAAATTGCATATTTTGACGGGTTTAGACATGTCAGTGAGTGTTTTTTGAAAAGTTTGCCTGCTGGGAGCCAACACCCCATTCCTCTGCGGTTTCATTCATGATACATTAACTAAGTGGTAGTTCCATGGAAAAACCATTGACAGAAATTAGTTGACAGAAATTAGTAGTCCCACTGCCAAGTTTAGCTATCTTGGGACAAGGGACTACCATATAATAAATACATTTTGAGCCCCGGTAATGTAGGTTGCCAGTACCTGCATCATGATATACATAAAAGGCAAGTGTTTATCAAACTGACAAGTGAAAAAATTCATTATTTAAGGTTATTGATCTTCAATCCTAAATTCATATAGGCTATTTATTTGGTAGGGTGAAACATACTAATAGACTAGCATTACCAGTACTTGTGTAACTAGAAGTTTTGATACCAATAATTATCCTCACATGATCCTGTATTAAGCAAAATAACAAATCGTATTCTTTCAGTATCTCAGATTTAGCCTGTGGCATAATTTTTGAAGAGACAGTAATATCAAAAATAGATTACCGGTAGGTGAGTTGCATTGGGATATTCATTTAAAAAAAATATGCCTGAAGGAAGAGATAGAATCCCAGTGGCAGCATGATATGCATTGAGTAGAACCACTTGTCAATGCTGCAGTGAACAACATATAGCAAAGCAGTTCATTATCTACCATACACCAAACAACCTAGAAAAACAGTCACTATCTACCATACACTGAACAACATAGAAAAGCAGTTCATTATCTACCCTACAATGAACAACACAGAAATGCAGTTCACTATCTACACTGAAAAACATAGAAAAGCAGTTAACTATATCACAATCTACACATTGACATTGAAGTATACATAATATACCGGTACTTCCTGTTGGGCTCCAAAGTTGCAACTGTAGGAAAGCCACTAATATAAAACTTGCATGACAGTCTGAATTGTCACAAAGTATTGAAATCCAGTTTTGGAAATTAGCTTTGCTCAGAAAGAATTCAAATGAGAGCATTCATCATTTACCAATAAATTCTGTCATTCATCATGAAAGATTTATCCCAAAGGCTGTCGTTCTACTTTTCTGTTGTTTTGTTCCTACGATGTAATTCATATCATGTGTAATAGAGAAGTAATGAATCAAATAGTTCATGTGAATTAGTACAGGTATTTTGTAATGATATTGTAACTTGAAGGTAATGGATTTTCAAATGCTAGATTGATAGGTGTAGGTAAGACTTTGAAGTGTGTGTGCATATATGTGGGTACTTGTGTATGACAAAGTGATTGATAGTGCTAAGTTCAAGTGTTTGCATAAGTGTGTTGTTGAGATGTGCCTCTTAAGTTCCACCTTCACTGTCAGTCCACAAACACGGTCTAACTGGAAAGTTTTTTAAAGAAACCAGAAAAATGATGAACATGACAAATTCTTTTGTATTTTCTATTTATTTTTCAGAAAAATCATAGATTTAATTCAAGATTTACATACCGGTATCTTTCTTTGTGTTTATACTTCCTTTATTTTTGTCTTGTTGATTATTTTATTCTGTATTTATTTGGTATATCATATTCAAATTGCAATATGAAAGATTGGCCCTTTCTCTCGGAATATGTTAAATTAATGATTTTAAACATAATCAAAAATGCATAAGGTCTATCAATGAGAGAAAGTTACAAAAGAGGTGCTAAATTTTCAAGTACGTTCAGCATTTTTTAAAGAAAATGGCAAAACTGTATTTGAAATAGTCAAGATATTGGTAGTCACTGATGCAGCTAATAACAAAAATGATACTATGGAGGAACAATTTGGTTGATTTTGTATTCTAATATTTAAAAGCTGTGATATGATGATCTTCACTGTATTCAATGGTAGACAATAAGTGTGAGCTAGAAACATCATAATGAGGGTGTTCAGTCATATATGGGATGTAATTGTTAGAAGACCACTTGATTTTTGCTTTCACTTGTCCTGGGCATTTTATTGATTATCGGTATGTCTTTCTGTGTGTTTCATTTCCACAGCTGTAGCTCAGTGTGTACGACATTGATTTTCATCCAGAGTTCCCTTGACGTGTCATGGCTTCCAACATGGAGAGTGAACCGGAGGAGGACTTTGTGAGTTCCTTGTCTCCAGAACTGCTGACAAAAGCTGAGAAAGAACTCAATGAGAAAGCCCAGTGGCGACAGCGCGACATCAATGCACTCCGCGACATGCTGGAAAAACGACCTGACATTTACTTTCGGTCAGACAATGCCTTTTTGTTACGCTTTCTACGAGCCAAGAAATTTGACTATGACCGTGCCTTTCAAATGTTAGTGAACTATTACGAAGTACGCAGAGACTACCCTGATATTTATACTGAACTCTTTCCGTCAAAGATTCAACATGTATGGCAGGATAGTTTACAAGCTGTACTACCATGTTCTGACAAAGATGGAAGACGTGTTCTTGTCTTTAGACCAGGTAAGATACTCCTTTTAAATTTTGCTTAAAATTCCATATACTGTCATCTGTTAATGCATTTTCTGTTATTTTTGTTCTGTTTTTAAAATACTATTTCCTATTCTACTGACAAAATCATGTCAAAATGCCTAGCGCCAGACTTGTCTATGCACTTTCTACATACAGTAAGTATGTAATGCCCAATGTTTATATTTTGGACAACTGTATTTTTAATAGTGTAGAGACGAATTCATCTTTGATCAATAATGTTGCATGTTGAATACAACATATATTGTGTTTGTGAGGTACCGGTATATTCTCTCCATATCACACACTTTACAAAGTTAACATTAAAAATTATACTGGTGTCTGGAACAAATAAGATCCAATCATCAAAAAAATGAAAAATTGAAAAACTCTACCATAGTGCAAATTAAGATGTCATACATACAATATGACTTTATAATTACATTTTAGCCAACTCTCAGTACCATAGCATCCAATATCATGGCTGATCAAGTGCAGCATTCAGTATAGGAAAATGTTTTCATGATGAACAGAAGCTATAAATTTGGCATCAGATTGGCCACATGTGATTCATGTATTTGAAAATTCCTGATGAGCAGACAAGCCTGGTTGAACACCGGGGAATCTAGGCCCTGTCTATGAATTGACACACATTGACATGTATCTCTAAACTCAACACTGCCATAGTACATTGTACACCGTGTACCAGCAACTTTTGTGACCTGTATTTAGAGTTGTCCGCAAGCAATTACAGGGAAAGCAAAACCAAAAAGGAAAGCTCTTTTTTCCGCAGGTCATTAATTTTCATAAAGAGTTGCTAAGCCTGTGTACAATGTATTTTATGTTCATAGAGTTATGATTATATAACTCACTAAAGAGTTCATTGATGTAATTATGCTGAATGAATATCAAATTTTTATCAACATCATTTCAGTGTAATAAAGTCTTTCAATTAGATATGACGACTTAATATTTGGGTTAATGTTGTGGATCCCTTCTGGGTCAAATGCCAAAACAAAATAAAGAGAAAATTTTGATCATATATGGAACTTTAGATATATTCATTCTTTTCTTCCCAGCATAAATGACCTAGTAATGGGGAAATAAATCAAAATATTGAAGTCACTGTAAATGGAACTACATCTCGAATAAAAGAAGAGAGCATATTGTGTTTGTTGATTCAGTGTTTTGTTTGATTTAGATTTGCAATGACCATCATTCAGTGTTACACAGTTGATTTCATATTGAGGTTAACACAATATTTAAATAGGTTAGCTAATGCTTAGACTAATACTTTATCTAAAACAGCTTTCTGTGTCCAGTCTGAATGGTGTGTTCTGATCAGACATTTTTAGCTGGATTTGTTTAATATTCATGATATTGTGCAATGTCTATAGCTGTTGAGTAAATTTTAAGATCATGATACTTTTAAGGGGAAAAAATAATATTTTAAAACATTTGCAAGCTCCAGATTTGTCTATTGTGATTGTTTTTGTTGTTGTTGTTGTTGTTGTTGTTAGCCTTAGCCTATAATACTTGATGAACTGTTGAGCCAATGGTTCTTCTCACACAGTATCAAGGTTAGTGCAATATTGAAATAGGTTGCCAATGCTTGTAAACACTATTATTATTGAACAGTTATTATGTTCATCACTTTGATCAAAGAACTGTGAGTGAGGTTGCTAAATATGGGCATTATTTTAGACATCTTATACTGACATCAGTTTGTTTTTTATTCCTCACACTTTTATATCAATATTAATAAAAAATCCAAAGTACCTTAATCCATTCTTGATTGCTGTCGTCATGATTTTAAGAGCCCATATTTAGATGTGATTCTGTCATAAATTTTGATGTATTTTGGATACTGTAACTATATATAGTGATTATTAAAATATTCTGAATATTTATACAAACCAGATAATATGACATGAATTCGTCTGGTGATTCATGGAATCAAAGATTATGACAGAGAATGTCTGTAGGGCTGGCCCTGGTAATGTTTTGATGACAATAATGAACAGATATGCAGGTCATCTTACTGTAAAACTTTGCTTTTGATGAGAAAATGAAGGAAAGAAAATTGTCAGTAAAATTTATATTCATTCAAATCATAATAATAATTGTCAATATTCAGGAACTACACAATTTTGTTTTTCCTACTTGAAGTCAGTGTGATTTTGAATATGAATACCTATATATTGTACATAGTACTGTTATAATAATATTATTGCTGTGTGATTCCCATCAAAACTATCCATCTCAATTTGACCTTTAGCACTCAGAAATCAAGACAAGAGTTGTATCACAGAAACAACTAGATATGAAAGTAAACATCACAGTAATCATTATAAGTATACAGTCTGTGAGTAGCTCCATGCAACCAATCAGAGCTTGACTTGCCTGTTGGTCAAAATACGTGACATCACACTATACAGACTCTGCCCAAGGACACTGCAACAGCTGTAGAAGTGACAGAAATGCAAATATTGTATAACTCGCTCAAAATGAAAGCCGTCTTTTATAAATAGACAATGTTATTTCCACAGAAAATCATTTTGATGGCGGATGCATGTATTTTCAAATTAGAAAATTTATTGTAACCGGCTCTGTGATAAAATTGAAATAATTATCTTGATATTTGTAAGTTACAATTTTAATATATCATAAATTGCTGTAGGTTATTGTCATCAATATTACCTGACCCATGATATGAATAGAGACCTGTTGAATTGACCTCTCAGGTTGACCCCTCTTAGGAACACATGCCAATATTTTCAAATCCACCCAGTACGTCATTTTTCTCAGATTATGTGGTAGTTTCAGTGCAACATGGATGTTAAAATGCTATGGCACAATTACAGTTGGAAAAGTGAATTGGTTAAAATCGTGATCAAAATATTTCAGTTACTTCATCTCTGCTGATTATTCCATGGAATGGAATTTTTTGAAAGCTGGGAACAGTGTGGAATGGAATGTTTGGAGCCAGTGGAATGAACTCCACTGAGTCAGAGTGTTATTTCACATTCAATGAGGCAAATTCCTGTCTGCTCACCACATCATGTATTTCAAACCCTGGCTAGAAAGATGTTCAGTTTTAACGTACAATTTTTCTGTATCTTTAGTGCACCAACATCATTCAGATTTTCAATTTTGCATTATTGTCCCAAAACACGCGAAATACCGTACATCATACTTTACACAACCTTATTAAAAGAATTATGTTTATCATATTTGTACACAAATGACTGGGTAATCCCTATCCCTGACAGTGTGTCAATGGAAATATACACTGTCATATAGAGTACATAATTGGGTGATTTCAATAGTCTGAAAGCATTGAAATATTAATATAGGCAAACTAGTACCTATCCCTGACTGTGTGTTAATGGAAAATGTATAAGTCGTCTCATAGTGTGTAGTGTGTA